>NC_057808.1:40437588-40617684 GCF_018294505.1 Triticum aestivum | reverse complement strand
CTCCGCCGGTGCCCCGACGTCGCGTCCGCCCGCTGCTGATCTCGCCGGCGCTGCCCGGCTCGTTGCCGCCGTCCGCCTCCACCAGCGACCGCGGGGCCCCGTGCTCCTCCACCGCGGCCCCGAGCTCCTCCCTCCGGCGAGCTCGGCGCCTCCCCCGAGCCTCTCCCTCTCCGACCTCCCTCGAGCAGCTCCAGCTCCGGCCAGCCCCGATCTCCGGCGAGCCGGCCCGATCCAGATCTGAGGAGAAGGTTGACTTTCCCCTCCCTCCGAAATTCTCCAAGTCCCAATAATTTTGCACTCTGTTGCTCAATTCATCGCATCATAACTCCGTGCATACTGCTCCGTTTTGCGTTCTTGATATATCGAAATGTTCATTACAAGATGCTCTTCATTTTGTTCCATCGTGCGATGCTCATCTGAGTCCAACTTGATGCCCAAATCTCTGGAGCAAGAATGCTATATGATGTTTTCTGCTGTTACTTATCAGAACTTGGTGTTTTGTTATTTTTGTTGCATTTAATGTGTGCATCTTATGAGAAGGAGCTCTACATGTGTTTTGATCTAGGCCATGCCATCTTTACAGAGGTGTAAGACATGTATTTTTGTGATCTATGTGGTGACTAGAACAAGCATGCAAACTAGGCTTCGTGATGTTTCTGTTTTCAGGGACTTAGAATTTGGTAAGTCTATGACTGCTGTTATTTTATTGCCATCTATCCATGTGGCTACAGAGAGATCCATGCTCATTTTGATGATGTTCATTAAGGATGTTTTGTAGATATAGTTGTGCTCTATCCCTCCATACCCCCGTTTGCAATTATGGAGTGCCACAGCATGTCTTAATCTTGCTCTACCTTTGCTATAAAATGTTCCTGGCAGAATGTTGACATGATATTCAATTTTGCCAAGGTTGTTGTAGTTGATCCATAGATGCTATGAACTTGATCTTGCCATGGTTAGTTTCATAAACATGCCATATTGCTGTAGGTACACTTGTTTTGTCATGCATTGCTTTGTGATGAGTGAATCAAGCTCACAAAGATGCCTTCATAATACTGTTTCTGCCATGCTCTGTTTTCTGCAGTCTGAAACCTGTTAACGAAACTTGCTATGTTTACATGGTTGCCATCATATCTTCTGGTCCTTTTTTTGGTCATGGTCAGTAAGGGACTTTTGTTCTATGCATTTAGTAGATTCATGCCATGCCTTGTTTCGCTATGTTAGGTTCCTGTAGCATGTGTTTTTCTTGCTCTGAACATTGCTACCTGATGCTGTTTCTGCCATGTCCAGTAATTTCAGAGTCTGTGAACCTGATATCTTTTGCACTTTTTCCATGCTTGTTTGAAACTGTTATGTTGTGATCTAGCCGTAGCTCAGTGTTCATCTTTTTTCAAGCATCTCCTGTAGATTACTTCCATATACTTTTTTGCTATGTTGGTGTGCTGTAGCATAGTTACTTGTTGTATTCTAAGTGCTATCATGCTGTTAATCGCAGAATCGTGTCATTATTGTTTTGCTTGCCATTTGCAAACCGTGCATCCGTTTCCGGTGATCTTTATATCGATTTCGACCAAAATCATCTCATATTTCCAGTGGCATACTTGGTTTGCCAAGTTACTGGCTTGTTCATCCTTTTTCTTCCGGAGCACGCATACGCATAGCATATCATATCTCGCATATCATGCATGTTTTTGCATCATGTTGCTTGTGCATTTCCCGTGATTGATTGTGGTTCCGTTGCTTGTGTTCTTGCTGTGGGTAGATCCGGGAGACGAGTTCGTGAACGAGGAACCTGTTGAGTACGCTTACGAGGATCAAGCTTTCGACAACCCTAAGAACCTTGCAGGCAAGATGACCATACCCTCGAAATCACTTCTATCTTTGCTTTGCTAGTTGTTCGTTCTATTGCTATTCTGTGCTACCTATCACTTGCTATATCATGCCTCCCAGATTTCCATGTCAAGCCTCTAACCATCCTTTCCTAGCAAACCATTGTTTGGCTAAGTTACCGCTTTTGCTCAGCCCTTCTTATAGCGTTGCTAGTTGCAGGTGAAGATGAAGTTGGTTCCATGTTGGAACATGGATATTTTTGGAATATCACAATATCTCTTATTTAATTAATGCATCTATATATTTGGTAAAGGGTGGAAGGCTCGGCCTTATGCCTTGTGTTTTGTTCCACTCTTGCCGCCCTAGTTTCCGTCATACCGGTATTATGTTCCTTGAGTTTGCGTTCCATACGCGGTTGGGTGATTTATGGGACCCCCTTGACAGTTCGCCTTGAATAAAACTCCTCCAGCAAGGCCCAACCTTGGTTTTACCATTTGCCACCTAAGCCTTTTCCCTTGGGTTTTCGCGAGCCCGAGGGTCATCTTTATTTAAACCCCCGGGCCAGTGTTCCTCTGAGTGCTGGTCTAAACTAGAGCCACTTGCAGCGCTACCTTGGGGAAACTCGAGGGCTGGTTCTAGTTGTACATAGTGTTCATCCGGTGTGCCCTGAGAATGAGATATGTGCAGCTCCTATCGGGATTTGTCGGCACATCGGGCGGCTTTGCTGGTCTTGTTTTACCATTGTCGAAATGTCTCGTAAACCGGGATTCCGAGACTGATCGGGTCTTCCCGGGAGAAGGTTTATCCTTCGTTGACCGTGAGAGCTTATAATGGGCTAAGTTGGGACACCCCTGCAGGGTATTATCTTTCGAAAGCTGTGCCCGCGGTTATGAGGCAGATGGGAATTTGTTAATGTCCGGTTGTAGAGAACTTGTCACTTGACTTAATTAAAATACATCAACCGTGTGTGTAGCCGTGATGGTCTCTTCTCGGCGGAGTCCGGGAAGTGAACACGATTTGAGTTATGCATGAACGTAAGTAGTTTCAGGATCACTTCTTGATCATTTCTAGCTTCGCGACCGTTGCGTTGCTTCTCTTCTCGCTCTGATTTGCGTATGTTAGCCACCATATATGTTTAGTGCTTGCTGCAGCTCCACCTCATTACACCATCCTTTCCTATAAGCTTAAATAGTCTTGATCTCGCGGGTGTGAGATTGCTGAGTCCTCGTGACTCACAGATTCTACCAAAACAGTTGCAGGTGCCAACGATACCAGTGCAGATGACGCAACTGAGCTCAAGTGGGAGTTCGACGAGGAACGTGGTCGTTACTATGTTTCTTTTCTTGATGATCAGTAGTGGAGCCCAGTTGGGACGATCGGGGATCTAGCATTTGGGGTTATCTTATTTTCATTTGGATTTGACCGTAGTCGGTCTATGTGTGGATTTTGGATGATGTATGAATTAATTTATGTATTGTGTGAAGTGGCGATTGTAAGCCAACTATCGTTATCCCATTCTTGTTCATTACATGGGATTGTGTGAAGATGACCCTTCTTGCGACAAAACCACAATGCGGTTATGCCTCTAAGTCGTGCCTCAACACGTGGGAGATATAGCCGCATCGTGGGCGTTACATGCATTCCCCGCTGCATCGGCCTTCCGCTTGTGCTTCTTGCCCTTGTTGTTGTCCGACTGATTAGCTTCGCCCGCTCGGCTGTTGCTGCTTCTCAGTTGGTCTTCTTCCTCGCCATTGGCGTACCGATTGGCTATCTCCATAGCCTGACTGAGAGTCGGGATCTCAGTACGGCTGAAGTTCAGGTTCAGCTCTCGGTACCTGACTCTGGCTTTGAAACCGCATGTCAGTTGGTGCTCGATGACGTTCTTCACCATATTGTGCAGGATGGTCCATCGCTGAATGTAACCCCGGAGAGTCTCGTTTTGCCTCTGTACACAGTGTTGCAACTCGGCCAATCCACCCGGCCGCTTGTACATGCCCTCAAAGGTCTTGACGAACACCCGTGCTAGATCATCCCAGCAGAATATACTACCCAACGAGAGCTGAGTGAGCCAGGCCCGGGCGGAGCCTTCAAGCATCAATGGTAAGTGTTTCATGGCCACATTGTCATTGCCGCTGCCGATTTGGACAGTCACACTACAAAAAAAAGACACATCCGTGACATTTTGGGACGAACAAATTTTTTTTCTCTCATACATATGACACTACTATGACGATGATTGTGACAAAACCCGGTATCATCATAGATGTGGTGGGCTCCTACTTCTATGACAAAAAATCTTGACAGAAAATGGGCTTTTCGTCCTGGTCGGGCCGGATACGCAGCTGCATGACATTCTTTGGGCCGTCCATGACGGAAAAAACCGTGGTAGAAGCGAGGGCGAGGAAAATTTCGGGGAGTTCCCGGTTACGGTGGGAGGTCGGGGGCCGAGCGATGCGCGTTTCTCTCGTACACGTACGAGCGTGTGTGCGAGACGTTGGCTCTAACTGAACCCGAGCGGGGCGTTGGGCTCTAACTGAACCCGAGCGATTGCACTGCAGGCTACGCGTTACTGACCCGAGCGATCGATCGATGGCTGTTAACTGAACCCGATCGAGTGATTCCTTCGCTACTGCTGCTAACTGAATCCAATCGATTGGATGAACAGTGTGTGTTGCGGGGGGGTGGATGAACAGTGAGCGGTGGTGTTGCCTCTAGATGAACAGGACCCCGTGGTGTGGAGGGCTGGATGAGCAGTAGACGGTGGAGGGGTGCCCGTGGAGGGGTGGTTGAACAGGACCCCGTGGTGTGGAGGGCTGGATGAACAGTAGACGATGGAGGGGTGCCCGTGGAGGGGTGGTTGAACAGTAGCCGGTGGAGTAGCGCGCGGTGGAGGCTGGATGAAACGGAGCCCGTGGAGGCTGGAGGAGGTCGACGGTAGCCCGTGGAGGCTGGAGGAGGTCGACGGTGGAGATGAATAGTATCCCGTGGAGTCCCGTTTTGCGGTACGCCACACCCCTCTCGATGAACAGGACCCCCGTTTCGACCGTAGGAGGTCCGTTTCCTCCGTTTTGCGGTACGCCACACCCCTCCCGATCAACAGGACCCCGTTCCGAACATAGGAGGCCCGTTTCCTCCGTTTTGCGGTACGCCAGGCCTCGTTTCCATCGCCTGTCCCGTCCAAGCCCTCCCGATGAACACGACCACGCATTCCGTTCCGACCCAGCCGGTTGGCTCCCACGCGTTCCGTTGCCTCCCGATGAACACCACGCATTCCGTTGCCTCCCCATGAACATGACACATTCTGTTGCCTCCCAATGAAGACGACGACGATGCTGTTTCTCCGTTCCAACCCAGCCATGTACACGAGCCCTGGCCGTATGTATGCGCGAGTAGGCGTTCGAGACCCCGCCCGTATGTACACATACGTGGCCGTATTTTCTTTCTTGCACCCTGGCCGATGTACGTACGTGTACATGCTACGTGCGCACCTCTACTACGACACGTGCGCGCCTCTACATCCACCAGTATATATGTATGTACACGTTCGCGACCAGAATGACAACGCTACGTACGCTTCGACCATGTGGGTCCCGACTGTCAGGCACTTCCTTGCGTGCGAAGATATAGCTGGTGGGTCCTAGCAGTCAGGGGGAAACGTTTTTTTCACGAAATACGGTGGCCCGTCCGGTGGGTCCCCGCTGTCAGGTGGAGGAATAATTATTTTGCACGTAATAAGGAGGCACTTCCTTGCTGCGGCCGTGGACCCAGCTGTCAGCCTCTCCACGTACTGTCCATGTCCGATGGAAGCCGTTCCTTGACCATGTTGACCACGCCGCGCCGAGAGCACGAGGGCGGTGGATGACGGCGAGGCCTAGGAAGGGGACGACGCAGAGCCGGGGCAGACGCGGCAGTGGATGCCCACGCGTAGTGGAGTACGAGGGTTCACTGGTTCGATGCGGTGTGAGGCTACCGTCGCCGCAGAATAACACGGGGTGTGGGTGAGTAGAGGGATGGCCTGGCCAGCGGTGGGAGCAGTAGGGGGCGGTGAGGCTCCGCCGCATCGCAGCCAGCCACGGGAGGCAGGTGCACGAGACACGACCGGCACTGGTTTGGGCGGCTGGAGCAAGAAGACCAGAGGTTGAAAAAGCACTACGGCCGTTGGATGGACATCGTATGGTCACTGGAGCTAGAATCGTGCATATTGACTAAGTTGACAAAGCCCTCCGTGCCCGTCAACTTAGTAGGCCCACAAGTCAGCCTGCCACTATACTGGGTCCCAGCTAACAGGGGGAGTATTCCTTTTTTTTGGCGTAATAAGGAGGCACTTCCTTGCGTGTGAAGATATAGCTGGTGGGTCCGAGCTGCCAGCGGCGGTAACGTTTTTTTTCGCGAAATACAGAGGCCCTTTGGGTGGGTCCCTGATGTCAGGTGGAGGAATCATTATTTTGCGCGTAATAAGCAGGCATTTCCTTGCGTGCGGCCGTGGACCCAGCTGTCGGCCTCTCCACGTACAGTCCACTTTAGATGCATGTCGGTCATTGACCACGTTGACCAGGCCGCGCCGAGAGCACCAGGGCGGTGGACGACGGCGAGGCCTAGGAAGGGAACGACACGAAGGCAGGGAAGACTCGGCAGTTGTTTCCCACACGGAGGGGAGTACAAATGTACGAGGGTTTGCTGGTTCGTCTACCGTCGCCGGAGAATAACAGCAGGTGTGGGTGAGTAGAGGGATGGCTAGGCCAGCGATGGGAGTACGGTGGGGCGGTGAGGCCTACGCGGCAGCAGAGCCGGCCGCAGGGAGGAGGGAGCAGGCAGTCCCGCCGGCGCTTGTTTGAGCGGCTGGAGCAGGAAGAGCAGAGATTGAAGAAGCACGACGGCTGTTGGATGGCCATCCAACAGTCACTGCTTGTGCATCAACCTTTTTTTTAGGAAAGCCTCAAATCTGTGGAAAACAGCATACAACCCATCTGCCATTATTTCTAATAATTTACAGCCCATTTGCTAATTATTAAGGTTTTTTTGGAGCCCATATTCTTTTTGTTAGCATTACAGCCCATATTGTGGCCACGGTTAAAAAATTATACAAAATTTTGCATATTTCGGTGCGGTCCGAACTGTTTTTAATCCCGAAATTTCGACTCACATTCAAACTGATTTTAAAAATAAATGTATATCAATATAAAATCCAACAAATTCTCCACCCATAAAAATTAATGTAATTTAAAATCTTGAAATGAAAAATAAGATATTTGAAACTAATTGCTGGTTTGATGTGTTTTAAAAATGTACAGCCCATTTCTCATTACTGATGGGCCATTTTCTCGGCCAGCCGAATGAAAGCTCTCCTCGTCTTGAAAGATTTATAGCCCAACAGTCCTGACAAAGCGACTTACTTGGCAAATCACAAAAAAACTGGGTTGTGGCCGTGGACCCAGCTGTCAGCCTCTCCACGTACAGTACTCTTCCGATGGAATGTCGTTGACCATGTTGACCACGCCGCGCCGAGAGCACCAAGGCGGTGGACGACGGCGAGGCCTAGGAAGGGGACGACGTGGAACCGGGGAAGACGCGGCAGTGGATGCCCACGCGGACAGGAGTACGAGGGTTCACTGGTTCGGCTGCGGTGTGAGGCTGCCGTCACCGCAGGGCCTGGCTAGCGGTGGGAGTAGTAGGGGGCGATGAGGCCTCAACGGCAGCACAGCCGGCCCCTGGAGGCAGGAGCAGGCGGTCTCCCCGGCGCTGGTTTGGGCGGCTGGTGCAAGAAGAGCAGCGATTGAAGAAGCAGCAGGACCGTTCGATTCAAATCCAACGGTTACTGCTGCTAGAATCATTTGTTGACTAAGCTGACAAGCCCTGCGTACGCGTCAACTTAGTAGGCCCACAGGTCAGCCTCCCAACCGGTGCGCTCCAGATGTCAGTGGGAGGAATCATTTTTTTCGCGTAATAAGGAGGCAGTTGATTGCGTGCGGCCAGGCCAGCGGAGGGAGTAGGGTGGGCCGGGGAAGCCTGCGCGGCATCACAGCGGGCCACAAGAGGAGGGAGCAGGCAGTCCTGCCGGCGCTAGTTTAGGCGGCTGGAGCAGGAAGATCAGAGATTGAAGAAGTACGTCGGCCGTTGGATGGACATCCAACAGTCACTGCTGCTAGAATCGTGTGTTCACTGACAAAGCCTTGCGTAAACAAGTCAGCCTCGAAATCTGTGGCGTGTACAGACCATTTGCTATTATTTTTATAATTTTTACTCATTTTCTAATTCATATGGAATTTATTGCAGCCCGTTTTCCATTTTTAGAATTGCTGGCCATTTTCTGGTCAGTACCAGGGTCAAAAAATTAACTAAATATGTGGGAAATTTTGAAAATTCACAAATTTTTTCTGGGGAACGGAATATTCTTAATCCAAAAATTAATAGCCATACTAAAACAAATTTAAAAATAAATTAGTACTATGTCATGTTAAATCCAATGAAATACATATAAGATATCAGTGAAGAACAAAAACAAAAAAAGAAACTTATATCCCATTTACTATAAAATTTTTGGAATTTTCAACCCCTTTTGATATTACTTTTAACAGACATTGACCATACTCTTAAGCGAGGCCGGAATGCATCCCTCCTCGTCTTGAAAGATTTGCAGCCCAGTAATTCGGAGAAAAAAATAGGCCTAGCTTGGGTATTCTTCAAAAAGAAATACTGGGCTACCTATTTTCCCAAAGAACTGGTGCATGAGCATTTAGCTTTATTTATTTACTTATTTATGTTTAGGGGACCATGAGCATGTACCTGGGCCGGATTCATGTGAGAGCCTCCCTTCCAGTTAATTATGGGCTTCTCTATTGGGCCTTCATCAGTGGGCTGCATGTTATCAACAAGTGGAAAATGTGTTCCGTACGAAAAATAGTATGCGCTACGTATGGTACGGGGCACTAAAGGATTAAACCGTGCAATGACTTCAAAACATTGTGTTTGTCGTTCTAACAACACATTTATTCAACCAACAGACGAAATATACTACTGATTGTACATTGAAAACAGCAGCAGCAGCAACCAGGGCTGGGGGTGCAACAGAAGCAGTAAGCAGGCCAGAAGAGTGAAGAAGCAGCTCTCTCTTCCAAACCAAACATCAGCCATCATTACAAAAGGGCTACCAAAAAAGAACAAGTGTATGCATCAAACTAAATAAAGATCCTACTACACCAAGTGTACGCATCTAACTAACTGGCTCAGTTAGACGTTACTATTTATTAAGCTGTGAGATTGGCTGACGGCTTGAACCAGATGGGTGCCTGACGGGGGAAACTCCAGCCAGCAGGTCGAAGTCTGATACTTGCGACCCTCTCTCCTACTTTGGGCTGCAGAGCGTGGCGGCACATATCAGGGTATGGTGCATGCAGAGACGCATGGTACGCTGTGTACACATAGTTTTGTCTGATGAACGAAACCGCGCTGCCATCATGATCCTTGCCGTCGGTTATCTCCTGGTTAATCGGATAATTCAGTCCGACAAACAGAGAGCATGTACCAAGGCTACTTACCAGCCTCCAGTCAAAAATTCCTGAAGGCCCAGAGAAGCTGGGATCCTGCTCAAAGACCTTGCAGTGACTGTGATTGTATTCCGCGAAACAACACGTCCGGTGCGTGCGAACGATCATCAATCTTTCGCCGTCGTCTGATCGAGCCAGGAACCACCTGCAACTGGCATGCCGCTTTTCTTTGAAAGGTTCTGGGATTAGGAAGGGTAGGGACACCAGGCGGCCTACAACATCATATCAAGTTGGAGTCAAATAAAAAAGGGCTCTTGATTTAGTCAATCTTAAGAACAGCATGTTATGAGCATGAATATTTTTTCAGCAAATGTTGACAGTAATATAAGCAAGCCATCATGGTATCATAGGAAAGTACTCCCTCTGTCACATAATATAAGAACGTTTTTCAAGCTTACATAGCTTGAAAAATGTTCTTATATTATGGGACGGAGGGAGTAACATACTGCTGTAACAGCCGTTTGTAGCGATGACTGGAGTAGGCCAGCAATACGTCCAGCCATAGAAGGAGTCGACAACGTAAATGAAGCCCTTGTGTTCAATGGCATCAGAGAACCATGGAGGATGTATGATCCTGCGATGGACGTGCAGATTTATCCACTTACCGCAGTGACCTGTCAGATAGGCGAGACCGCGGTTGAAGAACGCGATTAGCCTGAAGTCTTTATAATTCGCAGATCTTGTGGGCACTTGGCAGATTACAACCTTGAGCAAATCAAACTTGGTACCATGTTGGCTACTGTAAGATTCTGATTATTCTGGGCTGTGGTGCCAAAGCAGTGCAGTGTTAATCGAAGGAAGGGGGGTCAATCGCCGGGTGTAGACCTCCACGAGCATCCAGCTGCCGCGACCGTCGATGAGCACCATCCAAGACGTGTTCATGCCGACCCAGTACATACCATTAAAGTAGTTGAGGCTGACGGGGATCGGATCGCAGTCAAGGGGGTTGATGCTCGCCACCCTACGATCATTATGTTGTGTGACATGCCGTTTCTGAAGATCAGGCAGCATCAGCAAGCAAGGAGCTGGCTTAAAAATCTCCGGCCTGAGGGCTTTGAGTAAACGGTACAGCCCCGACAAGCACGCGGCGAGCGGCATGGTACTGAGATTGTCCACACGCGAAATAATGAGCTTGATTACCTCTGTGGGGAGCGAATTCCAGCCACTCTTTTGGCGGACGCTGCTCGGTTCTGCCATTGTTAGTGCTTGGGTTTTGGACGAGGGGGGAGGCGCCTTAGCAGGGATGGAAGATTGGACGAGATTATGTGCGGACAAAGATGGAGAAGCGAATATGTGCTGCGGGAAGTGGACAGGTGCTGATGACTACAGCACGCCGCTTGACTTACGAGACACATACCAGCAGCGTAGGGTCATGTCGATGCCAGACAACTTGCTTGAGTGATCACAGTATTGGTACTCCCTACAGTGCTATGCCCTAACTTGCTTGAGTAGAGTAGTAGAGTAGGACTCTGCTCTACTACTAGAACCGGAGGAGTAGTATATTCTAATCTAAAATAGTTACAAACTTCAATGCCCGAGCGTGGAACGACTACGAACCATGCTCAAAGACCGTGTCTACGTGGTGTTTGGACATGGGCGACAACCTCAACGCCAACGGTGCTTCTCCCGTTGCACCGTATGTGTTTCTGTCCTTCCTGTTCAAAATCGTGGTAGAATTCATGTTTCTACTCTGTATCCTACTACTATGCTAGTCCACATGATTAGTTTCATCTCTGTTATAGCCGTCATGATTTATTTTGTGCTTATTCGGATTAAATCTCGTAGTAACTTGCTCATATATTCAACTGGCGCAACGTCCCCTACAGCCACTCCCGTTTCATGGACGGCCTGGTCGATGCCTCCAAGGAGCCCTTCGTCCACTGCTATGAGTGCCCGATGCCGTTTTGTGGCTCGCCGGCGGACATGGTGCATCACCTCACGGATGCGTGCAGCGGTCACTGCTGGCCCTTGGCGGAGAACATCAAGTACGAGACGTGCTACCCATTCACCATGCCGGAGTCGCTGGAGGATCACCGCCGCCTGCTAGTCTCGGAGGAGGACGGCAGCGTCTTCGTCTTGATCGTGGGCACCGGCGAGGCTCGCGCAGGCCGCCGCCCCGTCTCTATAATGTGCGTCAGGGGCGACGCCGCTGACGCTGACACTGACACGAGGCCGATGTACGGGTGCGTGGTCAGTGTTACTACCCCTCCGGGTCGCGTGGGCGGCGACACCGGCCTCATCGAACAGACTTGGACTCTGGGGAGCTGGGACTATCCCGCCAATGTGGACTTGGAAAACCCATGGCATCCTTTACGCGCCGACGCGGTGCACGGGGACTCCAAGGAGGTTCGCCTGGACATACGCATTATCAAGTTAAATGTTGATCATTAGTCTTCGCTCAATGTAATCCGCTGTCTAAGCATGTGGAGACTTCCATGCAGGATCTTGCTCTATTGGAGTATCGCGCATGAATAAAAGTGTATCCGTTTATGGTTTAGTCTAGAATCTTCCATGTATGAATTTTTACTATAGTACTGGTGAAAGACTTACGATGAACCATTTCTTACATCTCCTCTGCCCGCTTGCAAGCCATCCTGATTTAATCCCTCCGTCTAGGTGTATAAGGGCATGGTTAATATTACTTAATAGTATAGCCAACTGTTGACTATAAGAAAGTGCCATGTCATCTGTAGCCAACATGTATAACAATCGATACTCAAAAACTAATTCTTAAAGATCATTTCTTGAAAAGCACAATAAGTGTTATTTCTTCACAAGTTTTGGATGCAGGTTGAACAGTTGAACGCTTTTGTTTGCAAAAGATACCTTTTATCTATTTCACCCGGATGTTTGTGAGCTCTAGAGATGAAATAATATCCGAAGAAACCTATCGATACCCGTTATACATGAGATGTCCCCCACATCCTTTGTCAAAATAAACAACTCCCCGATCAATGCATTTCACTCTTCGGTGCAACACACGGCCACCTTACTACTATAGATTAGTACGACCAAAAATTGAACTAACATTATATATAGTACGATAAATGCTGATGCATGTCACCTAAAATTATATCATTCAAAACTATGTTCAAATACGAATCCAACGATATAGTTTTTGTTGACATGCACTAACATTTTGTCAGTTAAATCTTCAGTCAAATTCAATGGGGGACTAATAAACCACGACCGATGTAGTACAAGTGTAGAGGGCGGTGCTCCACGGGAGTCTCACCTCTCACCCCGCTCGTGGCGCGGCAGTAAAGCCGTCATATCACAAAACCCAACTACTCCCTGTAATAAGTGGCATGGTAAAATAAACGGACAAGCAACCATCACATCCCTCCGTCTTTTTTGCATTTCATCTCTCTGCATTTACTTTCTCCGGTTCATCTCGCACACTCAATCCCTAGCTACTACTCCTAGGGCCAGTTCTTTTGGCGGCTTCCCCAGCTTTTCCCACAAGACTAGTCACAGTGGAGAGTAACAATAAGGCGCCTCACTCATTTATTTGGGCTTCTAAACTACTACTTCGTCCTGGTTTATTCCTCACCGTTGTAATTTGTGCTAAATTTTGACCAAAGATTTAACTGGTTTATTCCTCACCATTGTAATCCCTCCGTCTAGGTGTGTAAGTCATCTTACGAAAACCAAATAATCCCAAAACACTTAGGCGCGGTGCATTAACTTCTACTCCATACCTCGTTTCTTGTTTCTTGACATATCAACCAATAAGAGATAAAGAGTGTGCATGCTTTTAATGACTTGAGATATCAAACACGACATGGAGTGGTTAGTTCATTGCATGCAATACTATTAATTAGCAAATAAACATTAACGTTTCTCGTTTTCTCCTCCTCCTTGGTCACGGTGCACAGCCTAAGATGACTTACTCACCTAGACGGATGGAGTAGTGCATGTGACATGCACTAACATTTCATTAGTTAAATTTATGATCAAAATTTGACACAGATTACAATGGGGACCAATAAACCAGGACGGAGGTAGTAGTTATGGGATTACTAATCTAGAAGCCTAGTAGTAGTAGTACTCAAGTTCGAATTCCAATTGCACGGGACAACTTGTTAGGCAAAAAAATCGATACAGGGTGTAGGAAGCGGTTTGGGAATTTGCATGCCTTACCAACCAGTGAGATACTCCGTACAAAGTACGACAGAGAAATAACCACAGAGGAGGAAGCTAAAAGTAAACAAGCAAACGAGCATTTTTGCATTTGTTTTGCATTGAATCGTTTCACAAGCTTGACTAGTGCTGTTTTTCTACTTTTACAAAAACCGCATCGTAATGTTAAAACGTGCATTTGCACGTACATAACTAATAGTAGTACTCCCTCCGTCTAGGTGTATAAGTCTTCCCTCCTTCTTGGTCACGGTGCACAACCAAAGATGACTTATTGACCTGGACGGAGGGAGTAGCACAGTCTGCAAGCATATATCGAGAGAGACGTGTAGTGCAATAGTATATAGTAAAGTTTGTGCTATATGCACGTACTTGCAAAATGCGTACGAATACACAAGGTTTCCCAACTTTCTCTTTTACATACTTAATTAAGGACGCTAAAAATTCCTGAACGTTCGGGATTTATCATTTGCGTCCCAAAACTAATGAGATCGCCTTACGAAACAAAAATTATACTCCTCCTAAAAGCCACGGCGCTCGCATGAGCGCTTGCGGCGCGCCACGAGTGCCCTGGTGCGCGGCCGTTTCCCAGTGCACCGACACAACGCCTCTTCCTCAGCCTCGCAACTCGCGAGGTGCTGATTGGCGGCTTACTGGCGGGCGAGCACCATCTCACCGGTGTGGTGATCCGGCGCCAACAGGTACTCCTCCTCGCTGGAAGCATGCACCCGGTCCACGTACCTCCAAGCGTAGATGAGGCGCTTGGGCCCGGCTGCACTCAGGGCGTCGGCACGGGCGTCCTTCGCCACCCTCACGGCCCTCGCACGAGCCTTCTGCCAAAGAGCCAATTGCCTGACTCTCTCGGACGCGCCATAGGCCTCCCAGGCAGCTTGTTCCGTGTGCGCTTCTCTTCCTCGGCCTTCTTCTCCGCCTCTATTTTGGCGCGCTCTGCTGGAGGCAAAGCCTCCCACAAGGCGACATCCATTTCTTTCCAAAGCTCCTCGAGGCTGGGGGGCTCGACGGGCGGCGCGGCGTTCTCCTCGTAGCGGGGAGCCGACGCGTCCTACGGCGCGCGTGCTGGCGAGATTGGGAACGCCGACGCGTCCACCTCGACGCGTCGCGGCAAGGAGCGGAACGCCGACGCGTCCTCCTCGACTAGTGGCGGCGAGGAACGGAACGGTGATGCGTCGCGTCGCGGCGAGGAGCGGAATGGCGACGCGTCCTCCTCGACTAGTGGCGGCGAGGAACGGAACGGCGACGCATCGCGTAGCGGCGAGGAGCGGAACACCGACGCGTCCTCCTCGACTAGTGGCGGTGAGGAACGGAACGGCGATGCGTGACCGTCCACGCGGTGCAGCGAGGGGCTCCTAGGGCTTGGGAGGGGCGATGCTATGGTGGTCGACGTGAGAGGGAGGGGGAGGAGATAGCGATGAACGTGAACGTGAGGGGGAGGAGATAGCGATGTCATGGGAGGCGCAGTATTTATAGCGAGCAATGGCACACCTACGTAAGATATGGACTGAGCTGCACTGACTTAACTGCAGGTCCAGTTGCGTCACTGACATGTGGGCTAGACCCCTGTTGGGCCCATATGTCAGTGACCCAATGCACCTGCAGTTAAGTAACAGCTACGTGGGCATATTTGTTGGAGTAAATTACGGGGGAGCAAAGGGGTGGAAATATTGCTGGTCACAACGGATTGGACGAGCGTGGGGGGAGGAGAGTCATGCATGCAGATTTTTTCACACGGGGTGGAGTGGTGGGACCGCTGGAGGGAGAAGGAGAGTTTGGCAGGCATATTGTTTCCACACATGGAGAGGAAAAGATTTGGAGACGAACGGGCTTCCTGCAGGTATGGGGAACGGTGCATAATAAGTCATCTTGCATGCCGGGCTAGGTATAGTCTCAAGTCATTAAAAACATACACGCCCCACACATGTTCATATTTCAAGGTGCACTAAATTATTGCATGCGATGATTAAGGCTGGCCATAATGGTGGTATCTTAGCTGGTATCATGCACACGGGAATAGCAAACATGCTGATGTGGCAAAGAATTAAAGAAGAGAGGGGGGTTAGAGTAACTAGTGTTCATGCATGCATGGGTAAACACATTATTTTGTGAAGAACGACAGCACTAGTTGAGTACTTTTGCAGAGTTCAAAAACTATTCCACCGCCTCTACTATCTTGCTAAGAGTAGGTGAAATTTTTGAATCGAGCCCTTTAAACTAGAAGGGAGGTAGTGGTACTCTAAGGCTGGTCATAGTGGGGAGTAACTTAGACTAGTAACATGCATATGTTACTAGTCTATGTTACTACCTCTATAGTGCATAGTATCATAGATTAGTGTCATAGGTGGTCTCATTTATTGCCATGCATGACACATAGTAGCATCACATTTATTATGTTACGGTATCTACCTATGTTACTATAACCATCTCTCTCTTCTTTAATTGCCTACCACATTAGCATGTTTGCGAGTCCCAAGTGCATGATACTACTTATGTTACCCCCACTATGGCCAGCCTAATAGCTAACCTTGTTGTGATGACAAGATAGGACATGGCACGCACCTGGACGGAGGAACTAGTCTGCATTGTGCATTTAAGTTTTGTCTGAAGTCAATGTACCTCTACTTTCACCAGACTTATAGAAAAATGTGTCAACATTCACAATGTCAAATCAATATTTTTACACTCATTATAAAACGTAGTTCTTATACTCATTATAATCAGTATTGTAGATATTGATATTTTTAGTATAAATTTGGTCGTGGGCTTTCATTGATGCCTGTCAAAGCGTGGAGGAAGCGGAGCTTAGGGCTTGCATTGCCGGTCTCTACATAGGTATTTCTCTTCATAATCCTGTAATTTTAGAGACTGGTTGCGCTTTTGTGGTAGCGTCTCTTGCATCGGGGCACTATGAGAGGTCTGCTATGCGTGACCTGAAGATGAAAGCGTTGAGCATCTCGAAGTTGATCAACAATCTTCAATTGTCAAAGATTAGCCGTTCGGCCAATAAGGTGGCACACTTAATCGCTAAGTATAAATTTGACAATAGATTAGATGGTATTCTTGTAAATAACGTACCGCCCTGTGTGGTGAATATTGTATCAAATGAGTGTACTGGTGTGGCTGGTTAATTAATATAAGGTGGTGTTCAAAAAAAAGTATAAATTTGGTCAAACACTTTTCAAACGGTTGACGGGAGTAAAAAGGACCAGAGGGAGTATCATCATGCGGAGTAGGCAAAAAAAATTGCTTATCTAAAAAAAGGCAAAAAAATTGCTCATTTATAGCCGGTCGAAGTCTCAAAGGGCGCGACCGCGCGAGGGAGGCGAAGGTCGTGGGAGGCGCGACGTTTGACGGAATTAAGTGAAGTTACATCCACGCGCCGGCATGGCGTGCGAACAGGCAGAAGCTATACCGTCAGGCCTACGATATGGGTCTAGTAGACATGACATCTAGTGGGTCCCGCATAGTTCTCGAGAACTCTTTGGGGGCTTGCAGCCGTTTATCCACCGGGCAAGCCAGCAACCCCACGCCGTTCGCATGCCCTACTCGTCCACGTCTTCTACCTTACAACAGTTCGCTCCCAGTCGTCCCGTCCTTTCACATTAGTTCGCTCCCAGTTTTTTTTGCGGGGTACAACAGTTCAACTTCTCCTAACCCTCCTCCAAAATCCATGGCCTCCCAAATCTCCATGGTCGCCGCTGAGTACCAGGTTAGAGCCATCACCGGCGATCAGTTCATCATCATCTACACACGTGGATCCGAGACGGTGAAAGCATGGCTTGCTCGCTTCCTACGCATGTTCAACAGTTCAACGGATGAGTGGGTCGCTGGGCTAGATGTTGAGTACAGCACAGTCCTGGGACGAGAGAAGGATCTAAAGGACGAAGAGAGGAAGAAGCCCGCCGTGATCCAGGTTTGCGTACATAACGTTTGCTTGGTCTACCACATATGCCATGCCGACGTTGAGTGCCAGGATTTTAAGAACTTCCTCAAGGACAAAAGAGTGAAATTCGTTACTGTAGGCTTTAAGAACGACAGGGATGTCCTGTGTCGGATAGGTCTCGTTGTAGGCCAGCCCTTCGATCTCCAGAAGGCAAGCCAGGTGTCCTCCTCCCAACCTTCAATGCTGACCCTGGCAGCAGCCATGATTGATCCTTCGTACGCTAAACTGAAGAAACCTCATCACGAGTTTTATCATGCATGGGAGTCGAAGACATTAGATGAAGATCACATCCTGTACGCAGCAATGGATGCCTACCTTTGTTTAAATATCTACAAGGGTTGGATGAAGAAGAAGAGCCCAGTGTCCGGTTCTAGCAAAGAAGCGTCGGCGAAGAGGAAGAGGAAGAGGGACGAGGACGAAGTCGAGGACGTGGACTCGGACTCCGAGTAGGTGGCAGTGCCGTCGCTCATGCTGGTTCTACTGCAGTGTCGAGTGGACTAGTTGCTTAGTTTATTTTCAAGGGTGTGTTGTGCTGAGGCCCCAACAGAACTATGTTTATGTTCTTTCTCGTTATTTGAACTCTTTAGTACGTACAGTAGTACTAGTACTATGTCTTACTACTATTCTTCTTGCAGTTGGTACTACTGCTCGTATCTTCGTGTTCCTACTCTACTTAATACATTCGTACTAGTAGTATAATTTGGGTCAGTCGATTTGTGAAAGAAGTTCGACGGAGCGAAGGAAGAAGACGGCGGAAGAGGTGGAAGAAGCCCTTCTAGCCATCCATGTTGCATCAAACGGCTCACATGAGTCGACTGACCCAAATTGCTCCTTCAGATTGTAGGATCCACGTGGCATTCAAGGTCTCGAAGGTAGATTCCGCGTCTGCACCCGGTTTGCGGGCTCGACGCGCGTGCGACCGGCTTCCGCCGCGATAGCCACCATGCGCACCTCCTCCGCGTGGGCGGAGACGACAATGACACGCTAGTTCCTCCTCGCCGGCGTGCTGGAGCACGCGCTCGTCCTCCTCTTCGTCCGTTGCGTGCATAGACGCGGCTCCACCAGCCGCTCGTGTGCTTGGCAGCGCGGCGGCATCGCGAGGAGGGACTGCAGACAACGTGAGCGGGCGAGCCTTCGGCTTCATGGCACAGGGATGGCGGCGACACAGCGGTGATGGGCGAGAAATTGTTGGCCGGAGCAGGCGGGCGCCGGCATGCGCAACGGCGGCGGCGGCATATTGATGAGTGCGCGTGTGGGAGCTTACTTTAGTTTTATATATAAGGTTGGTCAAACTTAAAAGAAAACCGTACTAGTACACGTAAACATTAGACTTAGACAGCGCTTTTATTAGTTAGTACCACAGCCACGATACGGAATCCTGTGCAAGCGCGTGAACCGCGGCCGCGCGGTCGATCGAACGGTCCGTCACCGTGTCGCGCTCGAAGGACATCCACCAAACCTTTTTGTGTGTGTGAAAACAATCCTCGAATATTACTCAACTTTTTTCCTGTGAAAGTTCTTGACGCTGCAATATTTCCATATATTTGAATTTAGCTCCAGTTTGTGTTTATTTGGATTTGGACGTTTTAGGTGCGCCCTAGTTTTTTTTACTGATTTTGTGTGTGTGACTGAGAGAGAACGTGTGTATGTGTCCATATGTGTGTTGTGGCGGAAGGGCAATGTGGAGACGGTGTGCGTGTGATACAGACATAGAGAGGTGTGAATGTGCAAATGATCATGCATGAGTGAGACATAGACAGATGCCGATACGTTGTGTATACATGAGAGAACGGTCTTCTAGTTTACTTGTGTGTGTGTGTGTGTGAGAGAGAGAGAGAGGGAGAGAGAGGGAGAGAGAGACAGAGAGAGGAGCATCCGTAACACAACAACCATCTCTCTCGATTCGTCTATCCCTCGCACGGTCGCATGCAACACATGCATCAACGCGCACATTTTGACACCCTCACCCGGCCCCTGCCCACCTCAAGGCCCGCACAATCTCTTCGTGAATACCCATTTCTCTCCTTAGGTTTGTTTTCTCTCAATATCTGACACACACACACACACTCCCCCGGGCACACAATTCATCCCCATCCAAGGTTATACGGCGACCACCCTCGCTTGTGCTTGTTTGCACCCCAACATGCACAACACCTCAATCTTCAAAGAGGACATCGAGCAGATCGAAGACGGCGACCACACCGCGCTAGAGAATGCGGGGTCATTTGGAAGCAGGGTGATGTGACGACAGCTGACTGACTCCTCCCCCCACCCTCTCTCTCTCTCTCTCTTGCACAAAATTACCAATCCCTCTCTCCCCCACACAAAATTGTCAATCCCTCAACCCACGAGATCCTTCCCCTCTCGTCCATGTTTTTCCAGCTCTCTCATCAAACATGTTGTCTCTTCTCCTTCCACATATACAGAATCCAGATGCACACGCATCTCATGTATATTACATGTATCCATCTTTCTCACAGACCTAACTTCGTCCTCTCTCTTTCTCGCTCTATCTCTCTCTCTGTCTCGTTAGGTTTGTCTCCTACTCTCTCATCCACATACATACAATCTTTCCTGCCCTATCTACTCCATCTTCAAAAGCTCTCTCTGCACGTTTCATTCACACATTGGGATATGTCAAAATGTTGCTTCTATAATGGCTGATGTAGAGTTATGGTTGTTTTTGTTGCATCCTACAAAGTAATAACTATGAAATGCATTTAGATTCTCATTTGACTGGGATTATGTGAGTTTGAGCATGTTGTGAAGTACTATAGACCTTGTATACATCTTGGGATTCGACAATGATTGTAACTATTGAATTGTATAGACCATTACATTCGAAGTCAATAGCCTAATATATTTATTTCACAATTTCAACAAATGATTAGTTCACTACAAACTAAGAAAACAAATGTGTACTCCCTCCGTTTTTATTTAAGTCCGCGTATTAGCATTGGTCAAAGTGAAGTTTTGTAAACTCTCAGAAAGCTTATACCAAAAAATATTAACATATACAATAACAAATAAATACCATTAGATTCATTATTGAATGTACTTTCACAACATACATATTTGTTATGGTAAATGTTTATATTTTTCTATAAACTTGGTCAAACTTTAGGAAGTTTGACTTCGGTCAAACCTAATATGCAGAGTTTACTACTACTACTCGCTAGTTGCTTAGCCGAATCACTCAACACGCCACACGGGGAGTCCAGTGTCACAAAATTTTGAGGTCGGCGGGAAAATCTCCCGCGACCCTGATTCGAGCAGTGGGAAGTTACCATCATAGCCTTCGGAACAGGCCTACGGATGACGCTTGGTAGGGGGCTGTTTTCGTAACTTCAGGTTCACCCTACCCAGCCTACCCCACCCCGGCACCCAGAGTAGTACACCTGAATACTCCCCATTTTCTATCCCCACCGCAAAATAGACTTCTCCACGGCACCGCAGCCTTCGTGCTCCTCCCCTTTACATCGGCGCACTCGTCCACCGCAGCGCATCTGCCTCATCGATGACCTCGTACGCCGCAGTGGAGCCGGTCCACCGTCGTCGTCGTACACGGAGCCTCTTCCCCGGCATCGTCTTCCACGGTCTCGGATCTGCTTCCCGAAAGCCGACGCCAAGCGCAGAAGTACCACCATCGTGGACAATGAACTGGCTCCCGTTGCCGACCATGACTCACAGAGGCCGCCACGACCATTGTTCTCCTCCTCGATTGGTAATGTGTGTATTGAATCACTTAGCAGTACATGTGCAGTTCCAATTTTGTTCATACCTACCCTTCAAATTTCCTGGGTGCTATTGTTCCCGTAAAAGTAATTGGTTATAACCTCCATTGTCCAACAGAATATCAGCTTGTAATTGCGCGTCGCTCCTGTATCGCGCTAGTAGAGAAGAGAGTAGAGATAGCAGAGACGTCGGGAAAGGATCGCGCGCGCATGGGAAAAAGCGGCCGGGCGTGCGCTAGTATTGGCGCGCGGCGTCCGGCGCGCTTTATAAAATCCAACGCCCTCCCACCACTGTGCCTTGCCACCGCTCTGTGCCTCGCCACCGCTCTCTCCCCGCTCTTTTTCGCCTCGCCGCCCCCGCGCCACCATGCCGCCGCGTCGCCGGGAAAATTGGGGATACCGCGGCGTCCGCGCGCGCCCTTCAGCGGCTTCTCCGCCGAGATCCGGTTCCGCGGGATGTGCCTCGGCCTCGGCAATTTCGACACCGCCAACGAGGCCACCCGCGCGTACGACGCGGCGGTGTGGCGCCTCCGGTGGCCTCATAGAACATTGAACTTCCCCAACATGCCGACGTGGGAGCGGGCGCAGGAGCTCGCGCCTCTGCCGCGGCTTAGGGTGCTGTGGCGCCAACACTTCCCGCAGGACATCATCAACGAGCGCGAGTTCTACGCGCAAAGGAGGGTGGAGAGGGATAAGAGGAGGGCGGAGCGAGCCGCCTATCGCGAGGACAAGCGTAGGCGAAAAGCGGACGCTCAATTCAACATGAGGATAGGAGCAGCGTCGCCCTGGGAATCCGACGACGATCGGTATCTTCACGCCTACAGTCAAACGTCGGAGGAGGACATCACCGAGGAGGAGTCGGACGACGAGGAGTAGTTGAATTATCTTTTTTTATCTATCTATGCTGAGAACTATCCTCTACTCTCTAGTATCTACTTCTCGATCTCAGCACTGTAAACGCTTTTTTAAAGTGCCGCGCGTTGCGATTCTGTTGGAGATGCTCTAACATGGCAGACGAGTGCTTTAATGTTGCCCACAAGATGCGCGAGTATTACTAGTAGTATATTTTTCTTGCCATGTTGAGGAGCAATCAAGACCAAACACGGGATATTCGGGACATCTTCAAGGAGTGTGGCAAGTTAAAGAGGAGCTGCACCGAACCTGTAAAACGAGCTTTGGTAAGTAACACCCTTTCAATTACTTTCGTGTAGCCTCGTGTTCTTCGATGTGTATATGTTGTAGTTTCTGTTTCTCTTAAGCGTGGTGTTCTTCGATGTGTAATAAGAAGAGTCTTAATCGTCCTAATGCTTTCGTTTTTAGCTTGATGTAGGAAGTGGGTGTTCTCACCTTGTGGTCTATTTTTATTTTTTTCCTTTTGAATTCACTTCTTCGAGTTCTATTTATCTGGCTTCTACTAAATGGATCTAGGTTGCTCTGAGTATTGATATAAAAAAGAAGTAACTTCATGTCAGGATGCAGTTCCTGCGAGGAGGGAAGTATGGTCAACCTCGAGATCATGTTTCCAAAATGAGGCTGGATTACACACAAGGTGCCAGTTCCCTAATGATGCTGGATTAGACACAAGGTGCAAATTCCCAGATGATGCTGGATTACACACAAGCCAGGTGGAGTCGTCAGTTGTTCGTGTCCTCATGGCATTAGTAAAGGCTAAAAGAGAACGTGCAGCAGCCCTTGAGAATGTAGCTGAGTTCCTGAAGAAGCGAAAAGAGTAATCACATGCTCTCTTCACCCAAGCCAAAGAAGAGATGGAAGAAGCCAAAAATAAGCTAGCAGAGGCAGAGCAGGCTAGGCGTCTCCTGCTATCTAAAACTGTTGTCAATACAAAATTTCCTTCATAATAGCTAGGTTCAAATGTTTATCCAGTCAGCATGCCTGTTGTGATGTCCGTGCATCTACTGATGTGGCACAAAATGTATTTTTTCGATTCATGTAATAACAGCAATTACTTTCCAAACAATAACAGACGAAGCATTGGACATGGTATAGTTCACGCGCAAGCCCGACATTCCAAGTTCAACATCCACATCAAACTCATGTTCACAGATATCTACACATTCATACATAATGTCCACAACCATGATTCACTTCAAAGCCAAAAAAATGTGAGGAGAGTTATAAATAAAGAAAATCCTCTACTAGTTCCTGCTACCAATGCGAGCACAACAAGTCAAGACCATGCGTAAATTAATTATATTTTAGTCATTTTTTGTGTTCTAAAATGCCTGCCGGCTCATGGAAGGACGTGTTGCCGGCACACGCGCGGATTCAATGAAGGCAGGCGGGGCAGTCTTAAGGTGGTTGCACGCGGCGAGGAGGCGTGCTCAGCCGGGCCTGCAGCGAGTGCGGCCCTCTTGGCCGGCGCGCCGGTTCAATGCCTGCGCTATGAGAGGTCGCGTCCGTGTCAGAGCATCACTCCCTCCTGTCCTTTTTTGTTTGGGTATAACAAAATCTCGTTTTCCATTCACATTTTACAAGTAAAATTCGTCGACAAACTTTGACCCAAAGTACGATGGGGACTAGTAAACCAGAATGGAGGTAGTAGTTTTTTTTTAATCAAAGAAGGGTTTCCCCTTCCGATTTTCATTACTGAAAACCAGCATCTAAATCTAAACCATAGTATTTTCCCTAGAACTACCAGGTTCAACATCTCGCAACATAAACCCATACAACCTCCATCGCAAAAAAAAAACATACAACCATACGCCAAGGAGGTACGTAGTACTATGAACTCCATTTTCGCTCCATACCAATCGTTCTAAAAACTACTTACTACTTATAACGCGCCATTGAAAATCGGAACTCTTAACCCCGCTAAAAAAATGATATTTTAAACGTGGCTACTCGATCTATGGCAACTAGCGAGCCACCGCGCTGCAAGTCGTTCACCTGTGGTCCCGACCATCAACTCCTACGGATCAAATTATCACGCGAGCTGACTATTCCTACAAAGGTGCTCCACCACGTACCCGGTACCCGCAAATGTAGCAATCGTGCACCTAGGGTTTTAGGGTTTATTTGTTAACGTCGCCTTTACGTAACACTCATGTGTGCGAGACAGTGAGAGGCCGACTGCGTGCGTGCGCCTCTTCTCTTTGTATATGTACTCCACTGTTTGTCTGGTGTCCAAAAAATTATAATAACTACTAGCAATGTGCCAATGCGTTGCCACACGATCAAAGTAGATTAATACATATTCACCGATTTGATAGAAAAAAAAGTCTAGTTTTGAAATACGTATATCACTAAAAATATGTTATGTTTCACTCAAAATATATTCCTTTGGCGGTTTTGATGAGATAAGGGGGGAATGTTGTTGGTTTCAAGATTCGAGAAGTGGTATATGTCTAATTTCTACACTTACTAGCAAGATGCCCGTGCGTTGCACGGAAGATAAAGATCTTGTGGGAGAAAAGGATGAACGAGGGAAGGCCTTATCTGCAAATGTGGTGAAGAGTGCGGGTAAATTGCCATATTTTGCTTCCTATCCGTCAGATATAAATCGGACGACCTACATTGTAGGATGGCAGGCCCACCATCATCACCAACTCTATTTTTTCCCTACTCTTATAAAAAGCATTGTCGGTGATGATCGTGTGCCTGCCATCCTACAATATAGGCCGTCCGATCTATATCTGACGGATAGGAAGGAAACTATGGCAATTTTGCAAAAAGATACCCACACCCCTCTCCACATTTGCAAATAAGGCCTTCCCTCGTTCATCCTTTTCCCCCACAAGATAAACTACTCATACAAATGCATCTTGATGTTCCGTGCAACGCATGGGCATCTTGCTAGTTGTTGCAAAAAGCCCATGTGTGTGTGAGAGAGAGGGAGAGTGGAGGAGGACGGAGTGCATGTGTGACAAAGACACAAGGAGTGTGTTTGCGATAGGTATCAGCTTAAAATGAGGCGATAGTGTGTGTGTGCACGATCGAGAGGGCGTGTCTCAAGAAGGGAAGAAAAATCTACATAGATACAAGGAGCGGGAGAGAGACATGTATGCGATGGTGGAAGCACGAGTGTGCGGGTGTATAAACCTATCTAGAGGGTAGCTAGTCGATAAATGTTTGTGAGAGAAATACGAGTCGGGGTGCGAAAGCGAGAGTTTTGTGTGTGAGAGAGAGAGACGGTTGTCGGGAAGGGGAGTGGAAGCAGGAGTTGTGTGTGTGTGTCTGTGAGAGAGAGAGAGGAGACGGTAGTCGGGGTTGTCTGATCGGTAAACAAATGAATAATGTCAGTCTGGGATGGAGACGAAAAGGAGACCCCAACAAATGTTGTGTCTACAGGAGAGAGAGAGAGAGAGAGAGTAATTTTAGTGGTATGAGTCATATGTAGAGACATATAGGGTGTGTGAGAGAATCCCATAGAGAGAAATACAAAGTGAAAGACGAGTGGAGACTGTGTGTGTGGCGGTGAAAAAGAAAGCTTAGGTACCGAGTGATACCAGAGAACAGTAGAGACGTGAGAGATCATGAAAACCGTGTAATGTATAATGATAGGGAGAGTGTGACACTTCTCAAGGGAGACGTCGAGAGACCATGTTTGTGAGGATAGGAGAAACGTGAAGTGAGCGTGCGGGTGAGCTGGAGAAAAGAGAGTGATAGCTACCTGAAGGAGCATGCATGGGAGAGAGATGGGCGTGAAAGGAGTGAACAAAAAAGGGATTCAAATATTTGAATTCGAGATGATGATACATGTAATCTATACTCGAACCAAAATTGATCTATCAAACATGCATACTCATATGAATTCACGCACATCTATGTTATTTAATATGTAGATATTACTGATCCATACATTTTAGTAGAACATAATTTGGTTAAATTTTTTGAATTCAACCTTAAGATTTCGAGATCGTTGTATTTGTAAATCATATTATACATATAAAGGAGCAGAATTCTTTGTTGTGCTTTTGAAAGTATATATAAACAAATGATGTATATAGAATGTAATTCCAATTGAAAATGGATCCCGCGCGGAAAAAAAATAGAATACAAACGGGATTCGAATTGAGTTGGCACGGTAAACGTGCACTCTGCAAAATTTGAACGAAGCGGGGAAAGTCGCAGTAACCGCCTGAAACCAAAATCTGCGAGATGGAAATCACTACTGCCTATCCCTGCCACACAAAGCCTATCTGCTGGATTTCTATAGGTTTCGATAGGGGTAGGTTTGTAATTTCACCCAAACATGACGTAACCGCCTCTCACCCGGATTCATACACGGTGGGCGCCAAAACACAGTGTGTCCTCGGCCGAAATCGACTCCCTCCCCGATTCATATTCATACACGGTGGGCGCCAAAAACAAACTCTCGTCGGCAAATATTCGGTGTATGCGAGATTACCGTCCTATCCCCAACCGACTAATGTTCTTGTGATGTAGTAGAAATATGAAACGGGGGCTAAGTTTGTAAATTTCCTCGCATTTGAGACAAGCGCGCCCTGAATACATGGTTCCCCCCTTCCTCTCTACCTCCCTTTTCCCCATTCATACTCCGTGGGCGCCAAAACACCCTCTCCACCCCACCCTCCTCCGTCCGCCGCCGTCTGATACCCCGACGCCTCCGTCCATTACAAGAGATCGACCTCTCTCATCCACGGCTTCGGACCGGGATCCTTGCATCCCGTCCTCTCGCTTCATCCCCGTCGTCGTCCACCTTGCCGGCGGCGCTCCTACGACCGTCTCGTCCACCGTGCCCCGCCGCCACCGTCTACCCTCCTAGATCTGCTTCCACGCCGCCGACAGCCATCGCTACCGCAGCACCGTCAAATTCTCAGCAGATGCGTGCACGGCGCCGCACCAGAGGCGGTACTCTTTCGTATCTGCTCAACTTATTTATCGCAGCAAGAAAATAGATCGCCACTGCTTTACTCTGATTTCTTGTCTTGGTTGTGAAGTTTCCTTTGTCCGGTTTGCACCTTCAGATCCGCCATGGCACGCTCAACACTATACTCCCAATGCTTATTGTTTTCCCCTTTTATATTCCAGACTAGTTAAATCACAATAGACTAAATTTCAAAATTGGGTCAGTCGATTTTTCAGAGCTCGCCGGAGTTCGCCGGTGTGACCGAGGGGGCTCGGGTGGTTGTGGGGCCTCGCCAAATGAAGAAAACTCGACGCGGGTGGGGGTTGGGGCGGGGGTGGGGGTGGGGGTGGCGGAGGAACACAGGCGGTGGGGGCCGGTGGTCTGCCGGCGGCCCGTGCGGTGTTCTGTATGGGAAGAATCGGAGACGAGGAAGAAGAAGGGTTAGGAGACGTAGGATCTTCATCCAACCGCCTGAAATGGTTGAGAGACAGCTGGGAGTTGCATTCTTAATGCGCTCTGGTTCATCATGTGTGGGCACTGCGCAACCAACATTTTATTATCCAAAATCTGCTTGCTCTTCTTTACCATGTTCCTCTTCCGTTCTTCTTTAATATGTACTCTCTCCGTTCCTAAATACAAGTCTTTGTATAGATTCCACCATGGACTACATATGGAGCAAAATGAGTGAATCTACACTCTAAAATGTATCTGGATACATCTGTATGTGATCCATAGTGGAAATCTCTACCAAGACTTATATTATGGAAAGGAGGGAGTATGATAGTTGTACAGTATGTTCCTTGTACTGAAGATGAGCAGGGACATTTGCAGTGTAGAGGTCTATACGGTTGGTTGTGATGGACACTTTGAGCCTCTTTGATTCGTAGGATCTTGTAAAACATAGGAATAGGATTTGTAGTGGCCTGCCCACTTGAATCCTATAAGAATAGCAAGGAAATGCGGGGAGCTGTGTCGCCTTTGAGAGTTACACTGATATTAACAGTACCGCACCTTCACTTGAAGAGAGCTGGTATCCGAAGCCTTTCTAGCCGTACCGGCAATACTAGCACATATATTCCACCAAGTTCCACTTTGCTGATTTTACTCTCATGCTTAAGGTTTTGCCGTTATATCTACACTATGATCTGTGTAGCTGCTTTGTGTCGCACTAGCAGCAGTCCACTCTTGAAGCTAAACACTGCAATGACTTACAAAATTGGCACCAAGGCATTGAGTGCCATTATGGATGCAATGAAACTCATATGCTCCCCACCTGTTTATTCTTGTTCAGAATATGATCCTAATAACTATTCTAACCTCGAGGAGTCAAAGGCAGATGGCCTGTCCTGTTCACCCATCAAGGTGCCTGTTCTAATTTGGCAATGTTTTATTGATTGCGGGTATCTTGCATATGTTGTCTTGCATTTCTTCTACTTTGTTGCACCGCCATCTGCTTAGTTTACTCATCATATATGTCGAGATGCCATGCCCATCCATTATCAATACATATTCCATCTGTCATCATACCATGTTTTTCCACTCAAATGTTGTTCTTGTGCATCAGACATCAAAAAGGAAGAGGGTGATTGCCGAACCTGAAGGAGCACCAGCAAAGTCCTTGAAAAACGTGGTGGTGCCGGAGAAATCAGACAGCACCCCACTTATATTGGTTGTACAACCAATGACACAAAACGTAGGACCGACTCCAGCAGACTGTACCCATACTTCACTGGCCACACCACTAGCCCCACCACACAGGACCTGCACTCCAGCAAAAGGTATACCGATTTCATTTGCCATAGCACCAGCTGTACCACAGAAAAATCCCACTCCAGCAAAAAGTACAGCAAGTCCACCGGCCGAAGACCTATCCCAACTGTAGAGACGGCCAATTCCTGCAGATTGGAACCCCATTCCATTTATTCCCAGTTTAAAAGACAATGCTTTCAATGTTGTTAGGGACTACGTGCATATATTCCCATCATGGGAAGATTATTGTGAAGACAAACACCATTTTCACATCTTCCTGTCCAACTTACGTGTAAGTGCTATTATTCATGGTTATTATTTTCTTGTTTTCTGCTGATTGAACACATCAATGATTTACATTACATTGTTGTAACCAGGCAAGGGTCAATCTGGATAGTCATGACGAGCAAAGCTTGCTTGTGCTTTTCAAGGAAGCATTGCAGCAGTATCGGTGGTACCTGAGGAAATCACACTTTGATGGCAAGTCTATAAACGAATTTCCGGTGAAGTCTCCTGTGCTAAATTTAGAAGACATTGAATGGAAAAACCTTGTTATGAACTGGTCTTGTTCCCAGGATGAGGTACTATCTATGAAATCACATGACAATTTGAACTTGTACTTTTCCACATGTGCCTTATGGATCTTTTTTGCAGGAAATCTGCTCGAAGAAGAATTCCGGTTTGACAAGAACGACAGGATATCGCAAATATGCTGCCCGCTGCTTTGCTCTTGTTAGTACCTATTGTCCTGTATCACTGTACTTGCATACATACCTGGTTCCTTATGTGACAGCAGTATGCATGATAGCTTGCTTATCAATTGTTCGCTCCAAATTATCTGATCTGTATGAATGGTTACATTAGCGTAGAATATATCCAATGCCAATGTTTTTTTAGCTCTGCATTGTTCTTGTAAGTACATGCTGTCCTTTATCAGTGTACTTATAATGACAAGTAGTTGTTCATGTACCATCACTCTGCAGCTTATTTTCCTTTGCCCTCCATTTTCTACACATCAGATCTATATTTACTCTTACCATAAGGTTGGTACTGAAGAAGTTTAGATGTGCATTGCTCTTGGCTGTACCTTTTGCATGTATCGCTGCACTTACATTTATAGCTACTTGGTTATGTAGCATCACTCTTCATCTTATCTTAAATATTCTCCATTTTTTCGTATATTATCACATCTATATTTACTCTTAACAAAATGTAGAATAAAGGCAATGCTTTTGAAGAAGATTCTGTGGTAAACTTCTTGAATTGCCCCCCCCCATCAGCATGGACAAGGCCTTTATAGAGCCTGTCTTCACCAATAATGTAAGTTTGTCCATCTCAAGCCTTCAAACTTTGTTGTATATATTTGGTTAGGCATGACTGCAACAGCTGTTTATTTTTGGTGTTTGCATCAAATTGCTTGTTTAAAGTTTATGATGTAGTTCATAAACAAAAGTTTGTCCTTTCTCAATTTAAGTTTTTAGTTGTACAACCAAGTTCCTTCTTCATACCATGTAAATTAAACTATACAGAGCAAGTGATCTTCTTTTGCACTGCATGTATGCTTTTGTTCTTCATCTGTAATCCAGTGGTGTGGTGAACCTACCCACTACATCACAATGTCATATTCTGCAATGTCTTAACTATGAACAATGTCATATCATTCTACTATTATTTAAACCGTCTCTTTATTTGCCAATCTGAAATGGTATAAATTGACAGCACACTAACCATTGATACTTATGAGTTCTTGATCTGTAATCCAGTGGTGTCGTGAAGCTGCCAACTCCTTCACAATGTCATTTCCTGCCATGTCTTGACCTGAACAATACCATATTGTGTTAATGCAATTTTAAACTGTGTCACTTTATTCGTCAGTAAGAAATGTGATGAATTGTCAGCACTGATACTTTTATGTGCAAAACCTGTCATCTGTCTGCTTGTTTATCTTTCAGAGTGAGGAAGATATAAGTGTTGAACAAGCGCAGTCTCATCATCTTGCTCAGCTGCTTGCGCTGCAGCTCCCCAGCAGGGCTAACCTTTCTTGAATTCTATTGAAGTGTTGTCGGTCTTGTATATTATTTTGTCGGCGTGTTTATTTGCACTGGTGGTGATCTTTGATGCCAAGTGTATGTAATCTGCTGTCTGCTTGTGCTTTATTATCATAGTGGCGAACTTTGATGCCCAGTGGATGTAATATGCCGTAATTTCTTTATTGTATAGTCTAGGTTTTTTCTTATTCACGATGCTACAGTTATTTTACTGTATATATATCCTGTCTTCGCAGTAAACCGGCCAAAACCGTAAAATTACGGTACATAATCGGGCCGTCATGCAATCACGATGTAGGTTGGGCCTGAAACGGGCCGAACACCTCACGGGCCGTCAGCAGCCCGAAATGAACCCCGGCCCATGATTGTGCGAATCAAATCACGGGCTTTTAATAGGCCAAAATTGTCTCGGTCCTTGTTTGGCCCAATCAGATATCGGCTGCGAGCAGGCCGGATGCAAACCGGGCCATAGTTAGGCCCAACTATATGACGGGCTTTTAACAGGCCGAAATTAATATAGGGCCGAAATGTTAAACGGGCCCTTAACAGGCCAAAACTAATATCAGGCCGAATTACTAAGTGGGCCTTTATCAAGTGGGCCCAAAAGCATAGTGTCCAGTTGACGGGCCGAATATGATATGGGCCATAATTGAGCCCAAAGCCTCCTAAAGGGCCAGACCTGATCTGGGCCGTAATTTGGCCCAGAACATGGTAGGCTTTTAACGGGTCGGATCTCATATGGGCCACTATTAGGCCCGGAGCGTGGCAGGCCATTAATGGACGGGATGAAATATGGGCCGGCATTTGGCCCAAAACATGGCAGCCAGTTAATGGGCCGGCCTACTATGGTCCTCAAAATCTTGTGGGCCTACAGCTAGGCCGGCCCATTAATGTCGGCGAAATCTCGTGGGCCTTTAGCTGGGCCGGCCCATTATGATCCGCAAGAATCTTGTGGGCCTTTACCTGGGCCGGCCCATTATGGCACACAAAAATCTTGTGGGCCTTTACCTGGGCCGGCCCATTATGGCCCGCAAAATCTTGTGGGCCTTTAGCTGGGCCAGCCCATTATGGTCCGCAAAATCTCGTGGGCCTTTAGCTGGGCCGGCCCATTATGGTCCGCAAAATCTTGTGGGCCTTCAGTTGGGCCGGCCCATTTAAACTTGATGGGCCGGTCCACGTGTCAACATATCATAGGCGCGTCTCGCCCATTGGATGAGTGACACCTGTGCCAACGCGGACCTGACACGTGTCTCCTCTAGCCAATGATGATTTTACACGTGGAAAATCCCCATTGGTCGGGGCTGTTAACGGGTTATCGGATCCAAAACCCGACCCGATAGCTTAACGGCGTTCCGTTACGGTGGATGCCACGTGTCGGTCACCCTTGACGAAAGCACTTCTGTGACGCGCGATTTATCGTCATGGAAGTGGACACTTCCGTGATGATAATTTTGGTAATGTCATAGAACACTTCTATGATAGCACAGGTATGACTATCTTGATTCTGTCATAAATTTGTCATGGATGTACATGCATGACAAAAAACGCGACCTACTGTGACAAACACGTATCATCACGGAAGTGTATTTTTTTTGTAGTGGCACGCGGTAATCTTCCTACCAAATGTCCGTCTTAGACACGCCGATGAACTTGCTGATCCTCGTGGCCAATCTGAAGTTGTTGGGAATCTCCTCCACCTGAATGTACTGACTGAAACACTCGGGTCCAGAGGGTGCGGAACCACTCGGCGCATCGGCATCTAGGCCTTCTCTCAAAGCTCGGCCCCTATCGACTAGGTTCTGAGCGAGAATGGATCTCGCATTTAACTGCGGGTCTCGGGTGTCCTCGTATGACAAGGAGGACTCGGCTTCGATCGTCGCCACGCGTTTGCCTGCGTCGTAGGGCTAGTGCCCGTACGTGCCATCTCACGGTGGGGGCATCAGAGCGAGATCATATCATTGTGTTGCCAAGCCGACGCTATCCGGTCACTCCTCCGATCTTCGTGATTATCTCTCGAATATGACGAGGCTTGGCGCCTTCCAGAGCCACGTGGACTGTGAGCCGACTCTACGGTATTCGCCCGCACTGACGCATTGTGGATGCAATCCTTGGACTGGGACAGTTATTAGTGCTTACAGTTATCAGTGCTAACACTGAGCAGATGAAGCCACCACTCACATGTCCTATTTGCATCAACTAGATATGGCATTCAGGTATGTCCTACTTGCATGCCACATGCACTCATGTACCCTAGCAACAAGAGCAAGAGGAGCACTAAGAACTAACAATAGCAGCAAGAATAGTAGCATATACACTACTAACAGCAGTAAGAACTAACAACAACATCAATAATAGTAGCATATACACTAGTAACAACACTAAGAACTAACAATGTGGCAGTAGAAAGTAATACTATGCCACTGAAATGATGCAAACTAACACTGCATTATGAACAATCTAGCCATGTGGGATGAACAAAGACGCATGCACTCTGGTTCGTCCCCAAAAGAGTGGAGTCCGATCCAATCGAATTAATTGGATCGAATCTGGTCGAATGTATTGTCCTTAATCTAATCTAACACACTAAGAACTACCCTAAGAATCCTAAGTATGAAGATAAGGGAGATTTGACAGCTTACAATGGGGGTTGCCGGTGTAGCGTACACTGGCTGTGGCAAAAAACCCGGCAGGAAGAGGGGTGCTAGCGCCGCCGATGAAGAGGACCCGACCATTCCGAGGGCCGCGGACGTGCACCTCATCCTGCGCTGGCTCAAAGATGACGCCGACGTCCTGGAGCTCCCCTCCCCTTGCACCGGACGCAGAGGTGCAAACCCTCGTATGGGGCTAAAAATACCCCCATAAGAGGGGCCTGCAAAGGATGGCGCTGGCGAGTATTAGATCCCCACCAGGTTTGAGCCGATGGAGAGGACCACCAGCTTCGGTGGGGGAGCCGGAGTGACCAACGCCGGCGCTGCATTGGCCCGGGGCGGCGGCATGGTGCAGAAAGGGGAGGGAGCTCGCAGTGCCACCGCCAGATCTACTCCGGCTGTGGAGAGGCCAACAACCCACCTCTCTTTTATGGGATTGCTGCCGGCAATGACCGGAGTGGGTGGGGCGTGGCGAGATGGCGGCGTTTCCATCGGAGAAACCGAATGGGCGGTGAGGTGAGAGAGAGGGAGTGGGTGTGAACTGGCGAGGAAGGTGACCTGAGGGGGCATGGGAGTTATGAGCTGTCACGTTGTCTCCCGCGCTTCCCCATGCGTGCAGGCGCTCGCCACGCGTGGCTTGAGCGAGCCTGGCTCAAAAAAATGGCCGATTCGGCCGTTCCTCCAAAGCCAGACCTAGACCTGCTTTGAGGCTCGTGCGGGCCACGAAATGCATGTGAGCCAGGCAACCAAACGGGCCAAATTCTGCTCGCACGGGCCTAGCCTGACCTAATGGAACCTACCAAACGCGTCATAGGGGAGATAACATACATGTTTTTCATCCATTTCTTCGTTCCTCTTTTTCCTTTTTTCCTTTTTTCTTTTTTTTCTCTGTCCTTTTCTTTTTTCTTTTTCCAAATTCGTAATTATTTTCTTCAAATAGATGATCTTCTTTTCAAAATCCTTGAACAGATTTTTTTGAAACTCATGAACTTTTTTCAAGTTGATGACCCTTTTTTAAATTAGATAAGTTTTTTGTCAATTTTTGAACTTTTTCTCAAAATCGATAAAAAAATTCAAAATTGATGAACTTCTTTCAATTTAGATGAACTTTTTCCAAATTAGGTGAACTTCTTTATTCATATCGATGAACTTCTTTTCAATTCGAGAACTTTTTTTGAATACATGAACTTTTTCGATTTGGTGAACTATTTTCTGAATACGAGAACTATTTTTGCATGTTCATGAACTTCATTTGTAATATGTGAACATCTTTTCAAAAATCTAAACGATACAGTGTAATGCGCAATAAAAAGCGTGTCTACGTTTCTATTCTTCAAACTGTTCGCACTGTACAGAGTCACTAGCAGTTAGTTGGTCGAGTGGTTAGACTCATTGTGTGTAAGTGCGAGGGCATGATATCGAATCCTGGTCGAGAGCTATTTTTCGCGGTCTTTTTTCGCGCTGCATGATAATTGTCGGTCCATTCAGCTGCCGTTGCGGGCGCTAGTTACCTTGCGCGGCACTGAATTTGCACAATAGGAACATTTGTCATGGGGCCTTCCCCCCACCCCCACGCGCAAGTCACACTACTATTAGGGCATCTCACGCGGCACTGAAGGCACGTGATCATGGCCCCCCTCTGTGGCAACCCGGCTCAGAGAGACCAGAACGCCCCGTATTCCTGCCCAGAGATGAAGTCTTCTACAATACGGCACTGCTTGGCATACAATAAATCAACTCTCTATTACAATGGATCCGGGTGCATGGGTTCTGAAGACCCAAGGATTTACATCGGCATGGCGACACTACGCCTGCTAGGGTAGTTCTATGCTAGCAGCAGAACACCTCGTAGCAGCGGAATACTTCTAGCAGCGGAGAAACAACGACAGCGATGGACTTCACTCCGCAGGGACTCTGGCTGGAACACGTATCCTAGCTCGCAAACTCAGGATCATCATCACGCAAGCAAACATGGCATGACCTGCAAACTAGCATGACACATCAGGTGAGTACTTTGAATGTACTCGCAAGCTCACAGCAACGAAAGCCATCAAGACAAGCAATAACATGGCATTTACAGATTAAACGAGGATGAGAATGATACAGTTAGAGCAACATGGCATGTACACAATATAACGCTAGAACAAGATCAGATGAGCATAGCATGATCATGTTACTTGAGACATGAATAGGGAGGGTACTAGCATGCATCATGTTTAAAATACCATGGACCAACTTACTCTGTTCAGGGGTTACCTCGTAACCACCCTAAATATGCCACTCTTACTTACCATCATGGTCACGGGATCACTTCAATAATTATCAAGAATACCATCGTGATCCTCACAAGATCACCTCATCATCATCAAGAATACCATCATGATCCTCCCGTGACCACATAAAGATCAACCAACTTCTTTCCTCATCAAACCGGGGTTGTTTATTAGTCAGGTTATTATTACTGTTGACCCGTAGTGTGACCTACTATGAACTGGGCCCATATCCGCTGACGCGGCTATCGATAGATTATACACTCTGTAGAGGTTAGTACACTGTACCCACACTACGGAACCCAACGCCTCGGGCTCCCATTCGAGTGGACCAACGGCATTCCGACAAAACCGATCTATTGCATGACACTCTCCCGGCCACTCTGACAAACTCCCCTTTCGGCTAAGTCATGGGTGGCCCCGATGTCAACACGTGACATCCGCCACCTTCGTGGCCGGCCACTATCATGGCAAAACAAAAACGGTACCTAACGGGGACAACCCGGGTACAACACAACCTGGGCACAGAAGGCTTATGGCCGCCTAACTGATCAGGGTAACACACGCACATAACCTTCCCTAGTTGGAGGCACCGGCGAGAGGCATGACAATAGACCGCATTAGGGCCTCCCATAAGACAAGTGTGGCTGCACTGGTCAACTCGATTCGATGTCACTATGACTCAGCCAACAGATGTTCAAGTTTGATTAATGTCTGATTTAACTTGAATGATGCTGAGTTGAATCATAATGAAATAACAATGCATACCAGCATGACATGAACATGAGCTAGGATGGGAAGCATAACCATATGAATCTTATCCTTAGCTATATTTATTCTACTAGATGCAAATGAGCAGGGCATAGTGATATTCATGAACAACACAAATGCATCGTAACACTTAATATGAGCATATCATGTTCACTAGCATCGAAAGTAAATACCATAATAGAACATGATAATAAGATGAGCAAGAAATCATGTAGCCCACTAGATGCAAATGATCATGGCATAAGGATGAGCAAGGATTCACAAGCATATATAAAGCATTCACAAATATTAACATGCACAAAGTATTTAAATATTCAAGTTGAAAACCATGGATACTGCAAGGCCATCATGCAAGTGGCTGTCGTGGCTTGCCTGGGGGTGAAGAGATCACCAGGAGGAAGTGCGATGAAGTTGCGGAAAGATTCGCCAGGACGTTTCTCTCTCAAAGGGGGCTGATTCAGAGTTACGGTTGTAGAGATACAGCCGTTCGTTAGCAGAAAACAAATAAAAGTATATGATTTTCTGTTGCTCATGGGTGAACGTTCACAAATAGAGGATTCGACCAGCGGCTTCACTCATCCACGTCACCATGCCAGGTCAACACGCTAAGAGGCTGACATGCAGGGCACGGAGGTGGGGCCCCCTTGCTTGGTCGTCGTCTTCATCCCCTCGCTCGCCCGTGCGGGACAGAGGACAGGGGCCGGCGTTGGCGGCCGTCCCGGAAGCTCCGGCCATCCCTGGTGGAGCTTGGACCACCGGCGGAACCGGGAGGAGGAGGCGCATCCGTCTAGGGGTAGTCCTTGCGTCAGGGAGAGCTGCGGTGATGGCGGCTTGGACACCCATGGTGGAGGTGAGTTCGGTCGGCGATGGTGCCCGGCACTATTGGGCACCAGAGGGGAAGGAGAGGGACGGGGAAGCTCCACTTGGCATAGGGGTTCTGCTGGAGGTGGAAGGAGAAGGAATGGGGCTCGGGGTTGCGCCAATTTGGGCGGCGGCCGGCGATGACCATGGCGGCCGAGACGAGCATGGAGGGGCTCTGGAGAAGCATGGAGAGGTCGGGTAGGCGTAGATAGGAGTGGTGAGGCTGGTGGCGAGCTTGGGAGGGCGTGGGCACGACTTAAATAGTTGGGGCATGGCACTCGTGACCGGATGCCACCGCGAGAATCCGACCGGAGGCCTGGCGAGGATATGGTTCACGGGAGGGCGTGGAGGTGACGGGAGAGGGCAGAGGATCACGCCAGAGCAGAGGTGAAACCAAGGAAGGGGAGGAAGAAGCCGCGACATGTAACACAGCCTTTCGGCCACTGTGCACCCGTGGGCGAGAGGAGGCTAGCACCGATGAGGAAACTACCGGAGTGGAACAGAGGGTAGAGAGCGATGTGAGCGTAGGGGGAGTCACACTCAAGGACACACTAACACCGCCGGAAACAGAGAGGCCGACGCGTTCTGTCACCCAGAGCGAGTCCAACGCTGCCAGACCGTGCAAACGCGTGGTCACCGTGTCGACTAGCAGACATGGGACAAGGGGGACTATCAAACTGTCTGGAAGTGTTGTCCTTACTCCCGCTGACAGACAAGAGTTGATAGATTGAAGAAAGAAGCTTTGAGCTGATGGGAGTAATCACTGAAAGTTTGCTGCAGCAAACTTGGGCTGCAAGCCGGGGACAACTGGAATGGCCTAGAGACAAAATAGGTTGTCACATGGATTTAGGGTAGGAAGGACTACAGTCCTGTGCATTTGGAGATGATTTGGACCAATATTTGTTATAGTTGCTTTACAACCAACAAAATGGTCTAGAAACTTAATGTTGATGTGGCACTCACATAATGTGTGTCCCTGGGCTGAAAATTGGCATGACATGGTGATTTAGGCATATGAGGGTGCCATAAAAATTTCATGCCATTTGGATGAGTACCCACGGTACTTGCTTCACGAGCTTCTCTTTGGACAAAAACATGTGAAAATAATTGATGAAGATTGGCTTAATGAAATGTCCCCAAATTTGGTGGAGAGAAGTAATATAAGTAGGAGCATGTTCTAATAAATTCAGCAATATAAAATACAGTTGCTTCACAAACACAAAATTTGACCAGAAAAAGGGATTTGATATTGAGCTCACATGGATTGATGACATGATCTCAAACTTTGAGTAAGCTTTGATTTGAGCATATGAAGGATGGGACAAAATTTCAACTCATTTGAATATGCTTAGGTTGGAGCTACTTGACAAAGTTCCTTTCTGGACAGAAACTTTGGAAAATTGTAGATAAATATTTACTAGGCAAATTGAGTTGAACTTTGGCATGAGGCAATGATATGGATAAGGGAGAGTGTCCAAAAAGTTTGGGAGCAAACAAGCAAAGGCAAATAGCACTTCCTTCACAAAGTGCCATTTAGGGCAGAATAGGAAAATGAATATTTGTGAATTATTTTTTAACATGGCAAGGAAGGATTTTGACATATTTGTGGAAGATATGACCCAAAAAATTCATGAGAATTATTTGGGAATTTTAGGAGTGACATAAATATAGGTTGCTCCACAACCTAGGGCAAAAAGGATTATTCCTTTAATAGAAAAAGGAATATTCCCAATAAAAAGAATATTAGTATTGGTCTAAGATGGGAAATGACATGGTCTTGGGAAGGATTTGAGGATGACAAGCCACTCTAGAAAGGAAGAAGAGATAATCTTCTCTTGTTTCCAGACCACAGAGCCACAGAAAAGTAATTTAAAAAAATCTCAAAGAAATTCAAAGGAAAAAAGAAAGGGCCAAAATCTAGGGTGTTAAAAACATTCCCCCCTTAGAGAAATCTCGTCCTCGAGATTTGGTTGCTCTGGGAATAAGTATGATTATACTGACTTAAGGAAACCGTTTCCAACTCGGGTATCCTTTTTCTTGCATATATAATATTGTTCCAACTGAATTTAATATGACTTCACTGTTTCACTCTGGGGTGGTTTTCTTCACTGTATTCCACATCCTGATAGGTCTTACCTCATACGTTATCATGACTCCACTTCTTTCATACCCGCTGAGTTATTTGGGGTGCGATAGATTATCATGGCTGCAACACGTGCCCTTCTCACAAGTCCGAGAGTGATTTCCGATGGATGGGTCAACCAGCACTGACAAAATTCCATGGAGTTGTGAACAAATTTTCTCGGTGGACACCAAATATTTTACTCCTTGCATGGGGTTGCTCAAATAGATACACGTCCTCCCAGTTCAAAACAGTGTTGTGAATCATAACCGTTGTCTCGGCGGAATTTGACTACTTGTGGAGAGTTCTAAGTCATCTTGGTTGGCTCCACTGTCTTGAGTACCAAAAATTTGACTGTCGCCTGTCGTGACCAGTATAAAGGTGTACGGCCACATGACGATAGTATCCACAGACTTGACTGATGGTGGTTCTGGTAGAAGAATCTTGTTCATGGCAGGCTATCCTTTAACTGATTCCCATATGTGAGGGCACATGCTTCGAGATTATTGTTCAGCATTCTGCTTACTCATTTTGTTGGTATATCCGTGTGGATAGTAGGCTGTGTGATGCTTTGCCATGGTCGCTGGAGTCAAACGGCTGGACTGGCCTTTCGTCTGTCATGACAGACTTGGATATACCATACTGACGATCCTGACACTAGTAGAAAAGAGGGCTTTGGTTCAGGCCGGGTCAGCCCATTAGTCCCGGTTCAGTCCAGAACCGGGACCAATGGGGGCACTGGTCCCGGTTCGTGAGGCCAGGGGCCTGCCGGGCCTCGTGGGAGCATTGGTCCCGGTTCGTCTGGCCCCTTTGGTCCCGGTTGGTGGGACGAACCGGGACCAATGGGCCTCGCTCCTGGCCCACCACCATTGGTCCCGGTTGGTGGCTTGAACCGGGACCACAGGCTGCAATTTAGTCCCGGTTCATGCCACGAACCGGGACCAATGAGGTGCCTATATATACCCCTCGCCCGCGAGCAGAGCACAACAGTGCTCTGTTTTTCTCTGGCCGGCGAGGGGAGGGCTTTGTGGTGCTCTAGCTCACCTCCTATGCACATGAGGTGTTCGATGAAATGCCCGAGCCACACTAGTTAAGCTTTCTCCTCTCGAAGCTCGACCTCAAAGCTCCATTTTCCTCAAGATTTGTCTAGGTTTAGCGGCCCGTCACGTCCCATTCCCGTCTTCACCGCCGTCGATCGCCCGCGCCGATATCGTCGCCGGCACCACCGTGGTGAGCCTCTTGTTCTTATCTTCTTTCTAAAAGAAAAAAAATTCTTACTTCAGATAGATACTTGTCTAATTTTCTTACTATTTTATTGCTTGTTATTATATAGTGCGATGGTTTTGGTATCCGCCCCCGTCGGCCCTTGTCCTGTCTATGATTCGGATGTGGTATATATTATCTTTATAACTATTGGTTCGTTTATTGTTTATGAAAATTATGCCGACCAACGTGACATAGATTTTATTTATCTAGGAGGTATGTGAACCGGAAATTCCAACTGACCCTATTGTCGAGAGGTTAAATTTAGTTGAAGAAGAAAACAATTTCTTGAAGGAAAAATAATAAAAATTGAGGAGGAGAAGATGATATTGGAGTTGCATGTTGCGGATGTCGTAGATGATCACAAGATCAAGATGGATGCAATGCGCTTGAAGATTAGGAAGATTAGAAAATATGCCATTCATACCGAGGCTTGGTATCATTATGTCGTTGGATCAATTGTTACCTTGGTTGTGATTATGATCGCATTTGTTTTCGCATTGAAATGTTTTACATAGTTTCAATGTATGGTTTAATTAATTAGATGCTCTGGAGAGCTATATGTTGTTAGATGAGACCTATGTATGTACTTTGGTTTTACTGTGATGATGAACTTCCATTAATTTGGTCACTTAATTATCTATTCATGATGTTCTGTAATGGTTTTGGACACACTTAATTATATATAATGCACGCAGATGAACCGGCAATGGATGTACGGTGACAGACACACCTCCGAGTACATTAAGGGCGTGCATGATTTTCTCGAAGTGGCTGAGGCAAACAAGCAGAATGGTTTTATGTGTTGTCCATGCCCTAAATGTGGGAATACGAAGTCTTACTCTGACCGGAAAATCCTTCACACCCACCTGCTTTACAAGGGTTTCATGCCACACTATAATGTTTGGACGAGGCACGGAGAAATAGGGGTTATGATGGAAGACGGCGAAGAAGAAGAGGACGATGACAACTATGTGCCCCCTGAATACGGTGATGCTGCAATGGGGGAAGCTGCTGAAGATCAAGAGGAACCAGTGCCCGATGATGATGATCTCCGCCAGGTCATTGTCGATGCAAGGACGCAATGCGAAAGTCAAAAGGAGAAGCTGAAGTTCGATCGCATGTTAGAGGATCACAAAAAAGGGTTGTACCCCAATTGCAAAGATGGCAACACAAAGCTCGGTACCGTACTGGAATTGCTGCAGTGGAAGGCAGAGAATGCTGTGCCTGACAAAGGATTTGAGAAGCTATTGAAAATATTGAAGAAGAAGCTTCCAAAGGATAACGAATTGCCCGACAGTACATACGCAGCAAAGAAGGTCGTATGCCCTCTAGGATTGGAGGTGCAGAAGATACATGCATGCCATAATGACTGCATCCTCTACCGCGGTGCGTACAAGGATCTGAACGCATGCCCGGTATGCGGTGCTTTGTGGTATAAGATCAGACGAGATGACCCTGGTGATGTTGACGGCGAGCCCCCCAGGAAGAGGGTTCCTGCGAAGGTGATGTGGTATGCTCCTATAATACCACGGTTGAAACGTCTGTTCAGAAACGAAGAGCATGACAAGTTGATGCGATGGCACAGTGAGGACCGTAAGAAAGACGGGAAGTTGAGAGCACCCGCTGACGGGTCGCAGTGGAGAAAAATCGAGAGAAAGTACTGGGCTGAGTTTGCAGCTGACCCAAGGAACGTATGGTTTGGTTTAAGTGCGGATGGCATTAATCCTTTTGGGGAGCAGAGCAGCACTCACAGCAACTGGCCCGTGACTCTAGGTATGTATAACCTTCCTCCTTGGATGTGCATGAAGCGGAAGTTCATTATGCTGCCAGTTCTCATCCAAGGCCCTAAGCAACCCGGCAACGACATTGATGTGTACCTAAGGCCATTAGTTGAAGAACTTTTACAGCCGTGGAAATGAAACGGTGTACGTACGTGGGATGAGCACAAACAGGAGGAATTTAACCTGCACACGTTGCTGTTTGTAACCATCAACGATTGGCCCGCTCTCAGTAACCTTTTAGGACAGACAAACAAGGGATACCACGCATGCACGCACTGTTTAGATGACACTGAAAGTATATACCTGGACAAATGCAGGAAGAATGTGTACCTGGGCCATCGTCGATTTCTTCCGACCAACCATCAATGTCGAAAGAAAGGCAAGCATTTCAAAGGCGAGGCAGATCACCGGAAGAAGCCCGCCATGCGTACCGGTGATCACGTACTTGCTATGGTCAATGATTTACACGTAATCTTTGGAAAGGGTCCCAGCGGACTAGCTGTTCCGAATGACGCTGAGGGACACGCACCCATGTGGAAGAAGAAATCTATATTTTGGGACCTACCCTACTGGAAAGACCTAGAGGTCCGCTCTTCAATCGACGTGATGCACGTGACGAAGAACCTTTGCGTGAACCTGCTAGGCTTATTGGGCGTGTATGGGAAGACAAAAGATACACCTGAGGCACGGGAGGACCTGCAACGTTTGCATGAAAAAGTCGGCATGCCTCCGAAGCAGTATGAAGGTCCTGCCAGCTACGCTCTTACGAAAGAAGAGAAAGAAATCTTCTTTGAATGCCTGCTCAGTATGAAGGTCCCGACTGGCTTCTCGTCGAATATAAAGGGAATAATAAATATGCCAGAGAAAAAGTTCCAGAACCTAAAGTCTCATGACTGCCATGTGATTATGACGCAACTGCTTCCGGTTGCATTGAGGGGGCTTCTACCGAAAAACGACCGATTAGCCATTGTGAAGCTATGTGCATTCCTCAATGCAATCTCTCAGAAGGTGATTGATCCAGAAATCATACCAAGGCTAAGGAGTGATGTGGCGCAATGTCTTGTCAGTTTCGAGCTGGTGTTCCCACCATCCTTCTTCAATATCATGACGCATGTCCTAGTTCATCTAGTCGACGAGATTGTCATTCTGGGGCCCGTATTTCCACACAATATGTTCCCCTTTGAGAGGTTCATGGGAGTCCTAAAGAAATATGTCTGTAACCGCGCTAGGCCAGAAGGAAGCATCTCCATGGGCCATCAAACAGAGGATGTCATTGGGTTTTGTGTTGACTTCATTCCTGGCCTTAAGAAGATAGGTCTCCCTAAATCGCGGTATGAGGGGAGACTGACTGGAAAAGGCACGCTAGGAGCGGACTCAATAATTTACAGGGACGGGCATTCTTGGTCTCAAGCACACTACACAGTTCTACAGAACTCTACCTTGGTGACCCCGTATGTCGATGAACACAAGAACAGTCTGCGCTCCAAACACCCGGAGCAGTGTGACGACTGGATTACATGTGAACACATCAGGACTTTCAGCAGTTGGTTGGAAACACGTCTCAGAGGTGACACCACTGTTTGTGATGAGTTGTACTCATTGTCCAGGGGACCATCTTCGACTGTATTGACTTACAAAGGATACGAGATAAATGGGAATACATTTTACATGATCGCCCAAGATCAAAAGAGCACCAACCAAAACAGCGGTGTCCGCTTTGATGCAGCAACCGAGAGGGGAAAGGACACATATTATGGTTACATAATGGACATATGGGAACTTGACTACGGACATGATTTTAAGGTCCCTTTGTTTAAGTGCAAATGGGTCAATCTGTCAGGAGGCGGGGTACAGGTAGACCCACAGTACGGAATGACAACAGTGGATCTGAACAATCTTGGGTACACTGACGAACCGTTCGTCCTAGCCAATGATGTGGCACAGGTTATCTATGTGAAGGACATATCTACCAGACCGAGAAAAAGATAAGATAAGGAAGCGAATACATCATACGATGAGCCAAAGCGCCACATAGTTCTTTCAGGAAAAAGGGACATTGTGTTTGTGGAGGGCAAGACAGACATGTCTGAAGATTATGAAAAGTTTCATGAAATTCCTCCCTTCAAAGTCAAGGCTGACCCAAGCATCCTGATAAACGATGAAGATTATCCATGGTTACGGCGCAATAAGCAAATGACACAAGCGAAGAAAAAGTGAATACTTTCTCCCGCAACTATTTTGATGATACCATGCCAACTTTGTAACAGACGAGTATGATACCATTGTCCGTTTTGTACACGAAGTGCATCCAGTTTTCATAAAGAACTTTTTTTGTTAGAAACTTTAATAGCAAAAAGAATTATCATAAAGTAAAATAAATAAGTAATTAGAAACAAAATAAAATAAAATAAATAAGTTTTTTGTTGTAAGTAGAAACAAAACAAAATAAATAAAGCAAAAAAGAAAACAAAAAAAGGCAAAAATAAAAATTATGCCACCTACTGGGCCACCACGGCCTGAATACGACTAGAAACCCATCCATGGGCCAGGATTCAGGACCGTAGAAGGCCCAGTAGGCCCACAGGCATGTACAGAGAGGTTAGGCCCGTAAGCCTGCTTTAGAGAGGAGCTCGACAGCTCAGGCGCACCGCACCTTATAAACAGGTGCGGCTCTCTCTCAGCTAGCGAGGTGGGACTAAACTCCCACCACCACGCCGCTGTGCAAGGCTTTCCGTCCCGGTTGGTGGCACCAACCGGGACTAAAGGGAGCCTTTGGTCCCGGTTGGTGGCACCAACCAGGACCAATGCCCCCCCCCCTTTAGTCCCGGTTGGTGCCACCAACCGGGACTGGCACCAACAGGGACCAAAGGCCGCCGCTTCCCGCCCTTTGGGCTGCTGAAAAGAGGCCTTTCGTCCCGGTTGGTGGCACAAACCGGGACTAAAGGGGTCATTGGTACCGGTTGGTGCCACGAACCGGTACCAATGCCCTGGATATATAAGCAAACACTTAGCAGTTTCGACCAAATCCATCACTTCTTCACCCCCGACGCCCCTGCTCCTCCTCGTCGTCGCCGCCCGACGCCCCTGCTTCACGTTGCCGTCGCCGCCGCCACCGACGCCGTCAGGCTGCTCGACGTCGCCGTCGCCGCCGCCACCGACGCTGTCAGGCTGCTCAACATTGTCGCCGCCGCCGCTTTCGCCCTCTGCCCCGACGCCCCTCCTCCTCCGAGTCGCCATCGCCGCCCTCTGCCGTCGCCGTCGCCCCTGCTCCACCGTGCCCCGCCGCCCCCTGTGAGCACCAGCCTGCTCCCGCGCCCCTCCCCTGTCCCGCGCCCCTGTGTCCCGACCCGCCGGCGCCGGCGCCGGCCCCTCCGCCGTGCCCCTCCGCCCCTGCCCTTAGATGTTTTTACATGTTTTTTAGATTATTTTAGTTTAGTTTTAAGATTAGGAAAATTTCAGATGTGTAGTAATATTTATTTAGATGTGTAGTTAATTTAGATGTTGTAATTTGTTCATAAAAATTGTGCACTTTTGTATAGAAACTTTATTTTTTTTCATATGTACGAAAATGTAGAGTGAAAACGAAAACAAACATATAAGAAAAAACAAAGGAAAAAATGAAGAAGGAAAAGAAAACCGCCCGGCCCGGCCACCACCGCATTTTCATAAAGTGTTTCCACCGAGTCCACGTCGCACCGATCGAGCACCCGCGGCGAAGCAAGTCTTTTTTTAAGGTAGTTCTTTGTTAAAGTGAGGGGGGACGTCGGACATTACATGAGGCGGGGGGCGTCGGACATGACATGAGGGGGGACGTCGGAAAAAATAAGAAGAGGAAGAAGAAGAAAAAAAAGAAATCTTCCACTCCTCTATTCCTTCTTCTTCTCCTCTTTTTTTTTCTTCTTCTTTTTTATCGGGAATGAGGGTGTCGAGGATCGCCGAGTGGTCGAGGGTCGGGAACTAGGGCGGAGGGTCGAGGGTCACCGAGGGGTCGAGGGTCGTCGAGGGTTTGAGGTGCGAGGGTCGTCAAGGGGTCGAGGGTCGAGGAACGCCGAGGGGTTTTGTTGAATCCTTTGACACTAGCTAGACAAACGTGAAGTGTTGCCGAGGCCACCCCAAACCCGGGAGAAGCTAGGTCTACGTTTGCCACTAATATATCCACCTGCTTCATGTTTAGAAAAGTGTATATATGTATGTATGTTCTCTGTGTACATATGTTCATATATGCAAAAGTTAGATTTTTAGAAAAGTGAGCACCCCCTCTTGACCGTGATAACCTATACCACGGGAGCACCCCCCGGGCCCTCTCGCTCGACCAAAACTCTCGAGGACACCCAAACCCTAGAAAAAAACGATGTCGGTCTCCTACCCCCTCCCGCCGCGCCCCTACCCTTGAAGCGTTGCCGAGGCCACCCCAAACCCGGAATAAGCTAGGTCTACGTTTGCACTAATATATCCAGCTGCTGTCATGTTTGTGTAATAATTGCCACGTTGTAATATTTGCAGAAACAATGGAGCACGGACGAGACAAGGAAGCAGAAGAGGTGTTGGGGGACATAATCTTAGCTGGAGGTGATGTCTTGTCGTATCTTAACGACAATGATGGTCTGGAAGAACAGGGTGAAGAAGCAGGCTACGGTGATCGAAGAGTGGAGGAGGAAAGACATGATTATGATGGCTCCGGTGACCCAATGCTGGTGCAAGAAGGAGCCCGTGGTGACGACTCCGGTGACCGAACAGAGTCCGGCCAGGTAAATATATTAGTTAAGCCTGTGCTGACTAGCTAATTGATGCATTCATTGTTTTGGTATGTACACATATTAATTAACTCTCGTCTTTCTTCTTTTTTCTAGCCCTCCGGATCGAGCACAACTTCGGTAAAGAGACGAGGCCCGAAGAGAAAGTTGCACTCGGATGAAAGGTTTGAGATCACAGCAATCACGCGCGACGGCCAACCGATTGAACCCATCCGGACAAAGGAAGCATTTGCTGCTCAGTGCGGGGTTGTTGTTAGGGACAAGATCCCGATCAGCATCCACCAATGGTATAAGCCTAAGAAGGAAGACCCTGAGGTGTCTTATGTCAATGATATGCAGAAAGATGATCTTTGGACTGAGCTGAAGGCAAATTTCACTCTACCGCCAGAGGAGGATCCGGAGAAGCCAGTTAAAGAGCAATTAATCAAGTCTCATGCTCTTAAGAAGATGGCAAACCTATTCAGGAGGTGGAAGAATGAGCTGAAAACGTTTGTCGACAAAGAAGAGACACCAGAATTCATCGGCCGGTATGAGAAGATCAGAGATCACTGGCCCGCATTTGTGGCCCACAAGACATCGGAAAAGAGTAAGAAGATGTCAGCGACAAACAAGAAGAATGCTGCGAAGAAGAAGCTTCACCATCGCACGGGGTCAGGTGGCTACCTCAAAGCCCGGCCTCAGTGGGCCAAGGCTGAGAATGATCTGCTTGATAAAGGGATTGAACCAGAGACAATGAACTGGCCAGACCGTTGCCGGACTTGGTTCTTCGGGGCTGGCGGAAAATTGGACCCTGTATCAGGGAGGTGCGTTTGGATGGACGAGCTTTTGAGAATACTAGTCAAGAGGCTTCAGCACTATATCGATGCAGCGCAGCAAGGGATGTTCGTTCCAGACAGAGAGAACGACGAGCTCACAATGCCCCTCGGGAATCCTGAGAACCCTGGACGGACACGAGGCACGCCAGGCTCCGTTCCATGGAAGGCTGGTTTTCCGGACGCAGGCGGTTACAAAAGCGAGGAGAGGAGGAAAAAAGTGGAGCAGACCCAAATTCAGAAGCTGCACGAAATGGTTCAAGCGCTAGAGGAACGAGACGGCAATCGACATGCTGAAACTACCCCCGAAGCTACCCCGCCATCTCAGCGGAGAAGCAGCGTGGCTTCCACCGAGCTGCTTCAGCCGGAGCATGTCTTGACGGCTTCTGCTAGCTACCCCGTGGATGCTATGACGGAGTCTCAACATTGCCACCTTATGACGCAATGGCAGAACTTCAAAGTCAAGGCGGCTGTTGGCTCTGTTTTACCTCCTGAACCCGGCGCAACCTACCACTGCCGGCCGATTCCAGAAGGATATGCTAGGGTGATGGTGGATGAAATAACGGAGGGATTTGAGGACCTCCAGCTTGACCACCCTACCGGTGAAGGGGAGACTCGGCTGGGTTCTGCTCTGAAGACTCCATGCCTATGGCGGAAGGAGCTCATCAACCTTCCGAACTGGACGCCTCCGACGAGTAAGGGCACTCCGTCTACCCCTCCGCCTCCTCCTCCGGCGAGTGATCAGGGCACTCAGCCTCCTTCTCCGGCGCGTGGCGGCACTCCGCCTCCTCCTCCGGCGAGTGATTAGGGCACTCAGCCTCCTTCTCCGGCGCGTGGCGGCACTCCGCCTCCTTCTCCGCCTGCGCCGGTGCGCTAGAGTAGCCAGCCTCCTCCTTCTCCGCCTCGTCAGCAAGGGCGGAAGAGACCCGCCGCCGCTCCGGCTGCTCCGGCGTGTCGTAGTCCTTCTCCTCCGCCTCGTAAGCAAGGAAAGAAGACAGCCGCAGCCGCTCCATCTGCTCTGCCGGCGTCTAGCAGTACAGCCAGAGGCGGGAGGCAATACAGATTCGGTCCTTCTCTGAAGACTCCAGAGAAGTTACCATACGAGAGGACCGAGGAGGAAACCATGAAAATCGTGCGAGCCGAAGTGACGAACTTCTTTGAAGGGGTGAAAGCAAATAAACATCCACCTCTAGAGGAGAAGGTAGATCCGGTGAAAGCGAAGCGCACTCTGGCTGCCCTGACAAAACCACCAAAGTCTCCGCCGAAAGGCAACTATGAGCGCATTATTGCAAAGACATTTGCCGAAGCGGAGCGGTCGAGAAGTACTATCAGTGATCAAAGGTTAAAAGAACGACGAGCTGGGAAAAAAATTGCCCAGCTCGGCGAACAAGCGAACCAATCGTGCCCCCCGCTCAAGGTGTCTAGCGACATCGTCGCTAATGATCCGAGGATGGTGCCCGGTTATAGCAATCTTGGAGATTACCTGCCCGACATGTACATTATGATATCTTGGAGGTGGACGAACACAAATACCATTACGGGAAGCCTCTCGTCAAAGATGAAAGATCTCTGACAACGATGATGCGAAGATTACATGATTGGTACATGAAAACCTGCAGAGAGTCTGGGGGGAGGAATACTTTGACGCTGAGAGTTAAACCGGAGCATGACCTCGTTGGAATTGAACTGTTGAATGTTCCATTTGAGGAGTTCTTCCAGTTTTTCAATCAAAAGGCCCTCGATAAATCAACGATCACTTGCTACTGTCTGTAAGTAGTACTACTTCTGTCATTAAGTCTCTCTATATGGGTCAGCTCTTTCATTGCATGTATTTATAATTATCCTCACTATATTATGCAGATTGAAGATCGCCGAATTGAAGAAAAGACAAATCGGTGATATTGGATTCATTAACACAAATCTCATAGATGCAACTGAGGTTAAATATCATGCCGAAAATACCGAGGCCAACTTGCTACGATCGTTGGTAATAAATGAAAACAAAGATATAATACTCTTTCCTTACAACTTCAAGTGAGTGTTACTGTCTTGTGCATATTCGGTTTCCCTTATTAGTCCAGATTATAGTAATGTAATTGATGACTTATGCATGCGTGCGCAGCTTCCACTATATTCTCCTAGAGATTAAGCTTGAGCAGGGAGTAGTAACCGTCTTAGACTCGAGACGAAAAGATCCCCAGGACTATGCGGACATGACTCAAATGCTCGAGAAGTAAGTTAAATCGATCATTATCCACCATATCAGCAACTTTGTTCATTTCCTGATATCAAGTAATTGTTTTCTTTGTCTGGCAGGGTTTGGAGAAAATTCACCAAAAAAGCTCCGGGACTGCCGAAGAAGCTGCAATTTAAACACCCGAAAGTAAGTACTATAGTAGCATGTTCCGCGCATCTCCTAGTGATTCAAGCGCTAGTTTCATCAATACCATTTAGCATGCTTGCTTATCAGTTTGATTGACCTCTATTTCTTGTAAAGTGGTTGTGGCAGGAACCCGGGAATAATTACTGTGGATACTATGTTTGCGAGTCCATCCGCTACACGACCTGTGAGCGGGGCTACACTGACGAACAATATGAAGTGCGTAAGCAATAATATTCACAATTTTATTTTATTACCATCATTTGTGTTGAGTTTCATTTATTCATATATATATATATATGTATTGACCCCCTTCTTCAAATTAGATCTTTCGGATGCAGGATGAACTCCTAGCACCAGATCGTATGCGAGCAATTCAAGAGGAATTGGCGGCATTCTTCCTTGACCACGTGATCGCTGAAAATGGAGAATACTATGTGGACCCTATGTTCTTACAATTAATTAGGAGATTATATTGTAAGAGATAATTATTGTATATATGTAGCCGGTAGTGTCGGATAGATATACGAGAACTTGTTGTTCGACCAATCTCTCGGAGAAGGAGAGGTGGTCGATATCAATTCTCTCTGTATGCATATGTTCATGACGATCTTCTGTTTCCTTCATTTGATTACTAGCTAGTGTGTCTAGTCCTCTCCATACGTATATAGTACGTAGCGTCGACCAAGCACGGAGATAAGAGAGGACACTTCTCTCTATTAATTAGCTAGCTAACACAATATATGAAACACCTAAATTAAACCCCCAAACCCCCCCCCCCCCTTTCAAAAAAAACAAAAACCCCAGCCCCTGAAATGCTGACGCGTGGATGCCTATTGGTCCTGGTTAGTGCCACCAACCGGGACCAAAGGCCCTCCTGCCTGGGCTCGCCGCACCAGCCACGTGGAGGCCCATCTGTCCCGGTTCGTGTAAGAACCGGGACTAAAGGGTTAGGGCATTAGTAATGACCCTTTAGTCCCGGTTCAAAAACCGGGACAAAAGGCCCTTACCAACCGGGACAATAGGCCCTTTTTCTACTAGTGCGAGCATATACAGCTAGACAAAGGGTTGCCTTGATATGAGGTCCTTGGGTGTATGTTCCTCGTAATTGATACGGAATAAAACTTTCTTGAGGGTCTGCACCATGTTGGTCATGCAACAATCATTATACTTGTATTGTCGGTCTTGCTTCTTCAGTATTGCCAAAAGAGCTTGGCCATTCGTCACCCTGGGTGAGGAATAGTTATTCTTCACCCCCCTCTATTTTACCACCAATGCACTGTAATTTTACGTTCCGTAAGTTTTGTCTTATTTCTGACGTAAAAAGAGACCGTAAGAAAATATATAATCACCGTAAAAAATATTTTATGTTATGTAAAATTACAAACATAAAAACATAGTGTAAAATATACATAAACTCCAAATTTTCTTGTCTTATGACCTATATTTTTAGTTTCTTATACCAAATTTTACGTAGTGAATCAAAGGGAATGTAACTATTTGAATTCCAAATGTAATTTAAGTATGAAGTGATCGTAAGATTATCTCAGGTGAAGAATAACTTATTCTGCACCCTGGGTGATGAATAGCATCACTATATATATATATATGTGTGTGTGTGTGTGTGTGTGTGTGTGTCATCACTTCTCTGTGTGACCATATGTAGTGTCGGGGCGATATTCCGGCAATCGTACCTTTGCCTGGTTCATGACTCGTGTCTTAGAAATTATGATAGGTCCACGTGTGCTTGTACGGAACTCATTGTCATCATCAATCATACAGATCGTGAGAAAGGTTAATGGAATCACCTTGTCAGGTGTGAAGGAGCTGGCATTGATAAGTACTGCCAAAATTATGGTCCTAGGTGGACTTTCTGCAAACTTGTTGGTCCTCGCATCACCCACTGAGGTGTATAACTGGCTTTCTTCCTCTTGCATAACGGGTGAGGTTGTCGGATTCTTACCGTGATTTCATCATCGTACGTGTGACTTGCATAAACTTGGCAGCATGCTCACGGTATATATAGGAGTATCTGATTTCCAAGGCAGACTTGTGTTTTGACTGATTGTTGCTTCTGGCCAACCTGTTGCGGATCGGATTTTTGGGATGCACTGCCATATGCTGCCAAGCCACTGTGTAATGTCTTGCAGCAATGTCATACTGAGGAAGATTGGATGGCTTATATTGGAGGATGTTGAGAGCATCGTACTGAAGAAGAGTGAATAGCTTGTGTGTGAAGCTTTCATCGGGTAGCTTGCTGAAAAAGACTGGGTACCGTACTTCAGAAGCTTCCCCCCTTAAAGACTTGCAGGGGAAGATTCGGTACCTTATGCCAGAAGCTTTTGTGGTAGCTTACTAAAGAAGACAGAGTATCTTGTGTCGAAAGTCATCCACATATTGTGTTCGGGAAGACTGAGGAATCTTGCATTCTAACCTTCTCTGGTAGCTTGCGGAGAAAGATTGGGTTGCATACACCAGAAGCTTCTCTTGGTGATATGTGGACTGAATGCCATATATATACCATCTTAATATTCCTGTTGTGGATTACTTGTATGAAAAAGAATTTGCCAAACTATCGTTCTTTCTAAGTACTGAGTTCATAGCATATTCTGGCTTGCTTCCGGGGTATATCATGTTTCAAATCTTTACTCATAACAGAACCAAACCTTCTATATGAACCATACCTTTGACGGAAATTGTGCTGTTAGTCTGGCACATAATTTGTCTTCCGGCTGGTTTTATCATTGCTGCTATGAAGGTTGTACACCATTGTAGACTTGATGTTGATAATCAAGCCAGGATATCATTTGCATTCAGACCAGATATTTCCCAAAACAATGTAGTCAGCTGAGAATTCCATAATGCTTAGTTGAGCTTCCAAATATCTGAACTCCTTAAGCACACCAATCTCGCGGAAACATGCGGACTTAAGCACACCAATCTTGTGGAAACTCCGGTACTACACTCTAACATGCTGTGGCGGTGTGCACAAAAGTGAATCCACGTGTGGAAGGAGTTGGTGTAAACAGAGCTACACCAAGCGTTGGCTTAACACCGGTTGCATCTGGATGGTCACGGAGGTGAGGACGAATTTGGTTATCATGTAGCAAAACACGGAGGTCACGACCACATCATCATCAAGCGGACGGAAGGAAACTGTACTCGTCTAGGGAATGGGTGATAGTGCAGGATAGCGGTGAAAAGCAAGCCTTGCTGGAATTGCCCTTTTTTGATAACAAAGATCAGTAAGGGTTTCCAAGGAGCCTAGTGGGACGGCAAGATCCGGGATAGAAACATGTCTATCACCGAAACAATAGGGGTGGCTGACGGAAAGATATTGCCGCGATACTTGAGCACAAATCCTGCAAGTGTTTGATACCACTTGTTACCTCGGCATCACTCCGCTGGGACAGAGCTAACACCAAACACCAGGAAAGCAGGTATGCAAGCTGGGGGTGCACCTAGTCGATTGAGGCCGATGCCACCTACACTCACAAGATCAACCGTTAGTGACAAGATAATAATTCTATATGCATGCGATGCAGCAAACAAATGCAACAATCAAATGCAACGACATGACAGACTCTACACTACCGGTTTGTAACGCTCGCGCGGGCTAGGGCATCCTACAACCAGACCTGCTCTAATACAAACCTTTGTGGCACCCCGTCTCAGAGAGACCGGAACGCCCAGTATTCCAGCCCAGAGATCAAGTCTTCTGGAATACGGCACTCCTTGGCATAGAACAAATCAGCTCTCTATTACAATGGATCTGGTACACAAGTTCTGAAGACCCAAGGATTTACATCGGCATGGAGACACTACGCCTGCTAGGGTAGTTCTATGCTAGCAGCAGAACAACTCGTAGCAGTGGAATACTTCTAGCAGCAAAACAGCAACGACAACGATGGACTCCACTCCGCGGGGACTCTAGCTAGAACGCGTATCCTAGCTCGCAAACTCGGGATCCTCGTCAAGCAAGCAAACACGGCATGACCTATAAACTGGCATGACACACCAGGTGAGTACTTTGAATGTACTCTCAAGCTCACAGTAACCAAAGCAATCAAGACAAGCAATAACATGGCATTTACAGATTAAACAAGGATGAGCATGATACAGCTAGATCAACATGGCATGTACAGGGTAAACAAGATAAGCTAGAACAAGATTAGATGAGCATAGCATGAACATGTTACTCGAGACATGAACAAGGAGGGTACTAGCATGCAACATGTTTAAAATACCATGCACCACCTTACTCTGTTCGGGGGCTACCTCGTAACCACCCTAAATATGCCACTCTTACGAACCATCATGGTCCCGGGGTCACTTTAATCATTATCAAGAATACCATCATGATCCTCACAAGATCACCTCATCATCATCAAGAATACCATCGTGATCCTCCCGTGACCACATAAAGATCAACCAACTTCTTTCCTCATCAAACCGGGGTTGTTTATTAGTCAGATTATTATTACTGTTGACCCATAGTGTGACCTACTATGAACTGGGCCCATATCCTCAGGCACGGCTATCGATAGATTATACACTCTGCAGAGGTTAGCACAATGTACCCACACAACGGAACCCAAGGCCTCGTTCTCCCATTCAGGTGGACCAACGACATTCAGACAAAACTGATCTATTGCATGACACTCTCCCGGCTACACCGACAAAGTCCCCTTTGGGCTAAGTCATTGGTAGCCCCGATGGCAACATGTGAAATCCGCCACCTTCGCGGCCGGCCACCGCAGTGGCAAAACAAAAACGGTCCCAAACGGGGACAACCCGGGTAGAACACAACTTGGGTACACAAGGCTTATGGCCGCCTACCTGATCAGGGTAGCGCACGCACATAACCTTCCCTAGTTGGAGGCACCGGCGAGAGGCATGAAAATAGACCGCATTAGGGACTCCCATCACACAAGTGTGGCTTCACTGGTCAGCTCGGTTCGATGGCACTATGACTCAGCCAACAGATGTTCAAGTTCGATTAATGTCCGATTTAACTTGAATAATGATGAGCTGAGTCATGATGAAATAACAATGCATATGATCATGACATCAACATGAGCAAGGATGGGAAGCATAACCATATGAATCTTATCCTCGACAATCTTTATTCTACTAGATGCAGATGAGCAAGGCATAGTGATATTCATGAACAACACAAATGCATCATAACACTTAATATGAGCATAGCACGATCACTAGCATCGAAAGTAAATACCATAATAGAACATGACAATAGGATTAGCAAGAAATCATGTAACTCACTAGATGCTAATGATCATGGAATAAGGATGGGCATGGATTCACAAGCATATATAAAGCATTCACAAAATATTAACAGGCAAAAAGTACTTAAATATTCAAGTTGAAAACCATGGATACTGCAAGGCCATCATGCAAGTGGTTGTCGTGGTTTGCCTGGCGGTGAAGAGATCACCAGAATGTTTCTCTCTCGAAGGGGGCTGATTTGGAGTTACGGTTGCGGAGATACGGCCGTTCGTTCGTTAGCAGAAAAACAATTAAAAGTATATGCTTTCTATTGCTAATGGGTGAACAAATGCTAGAGGATTAGGCATGCAGCATCACTAATCCACGTCACCAGGCCAGGTCAACGCGCTGAGAGGCTCACATGCGGGGCCCGTGGGGAGGTGGGGGCCCCTGGCTTGGTCGTCGTCTTCATCCCCTCGCTCACGCGCGCGGGAAAGAGGACAGGGCCGGCGCCAGCGGCTGTCGCAGCAGCTCCGGCCATCCCCGGTGGAGCTCGGACCACCGGCGGAATCGGGAGGAGGAGGGGCATCCGTCCAGGGGTAGTACTCGTGTCGGGGAGAGCTGCAACGATGGTGGCTTGGACACCCGTGGCGGAGGTGAGTTCGGCCGGTGATGGGGCCCGACGCTATGGTGCACCGGAGGGGAGGGCGAGGGACGGGGAAGCTCGGCTGGGCATAGGGGTTTTGCTGTAGGTGGAAGGAGAGGGAATGGGGCTCGGGGTTGCGCCAATTTGGGCGGTGGGCTGCGATGACCATGGCAGTCGAGACGAGCAGGGAGGGGCTCTATAGAAGCATGGAGGTGTCGAGGAGGCGTTGAGAGGAGTGGTGAGGTTGGTGGAGAGCTCGGGAGGGCGTGGGCACGGCTTAAATAGCCGGGGCTTGGCGCCCGTGACCCGATGCCGCCGCGAGAATCCGGCTAGAGCTCTGGCGAGGATAGGGTTCACAGGAGGGCGTGAAGGTGACGGGAGAGGGCAGAGGATCATACCAGAGCAGAGGTGAAGCAAAGGGAAGGGAGGAACAAGCTGCGGCATGCAACAGAGCCTTTCGGCCACTGTGCACCCGTGGGCGTGCGGCGGCTAGCGCCGACAAGGAAGCTGCCAGAGGGGAACAGAGGCTAGAGGGTGACATGAGTGCAGGGGAGTCAGGTCGGCACTTGAGGACACGCAAGCACCGCCGGAAACAGAGAGGCCGACACGTTCCGTCACCTAGAGTGTGACGCCCGGATAATTAAGCTACAGCAACCCTCTACTAATGATGCCACATCACTTCGATTACTATTGTCAATCTCGTGTTAGTTGGAAACCGATTCAAATTCAAATCCAAAATCAAGCAAACAATAAAAAATTTCAAGTATTAAAACTAAAATGTTCGGAGTGAACTAAATAATGCATAGATAATTATGGTGGAGAAACCAAACTTTGATAAAATGTTTAAAGGCTCTAAGATAATTAAAACAGTAGTTAAAACAATTAAATAAATGCCTATTGAATTTTATAAAATATTAAACTATTTTATTTTGGGTTGAGAATTAAGGTAGCAGTAGTATATTTATAAATACAGATTTAGGTGCTAGTGTTTATTTTTACAAAACTGTAATAAAAGGGAACTTAAAATAAAATAGAAAAGAAATAAAAAAGAAAAATAAAAGACCCCCTCTCCCCTGGGCCAAGTGGCCCAGTTGGCCACAGCTGACCAGGCCGGCCCATCCCCACTCCTTCCCTTAACCCCCCCACTCCCACCGAACCCTAACCCGTAACCCCCACTCCCCCCACGATTCCCCTTTCCCCCTCGTCTCCTCCCTTGGCGCCCCTGATCCAGATCGGGCACGGCCCCGCCGACCTCCCTCGCCGAACCCCGACGCCGTCTAGTTCTGCTCCGCCGTCGTCCGCGCCCGCCTCCTCAACCCTCCTCCCCGCCGGACCGCCCCGAGCCCGAAGCCGCTCCGGACCCCAAACCCAACGTCGCGTCGCCATCACCGTCGCCTGGAGGAACACCTCGCCGGAGGCCCGCGCTGCCTCGATCCCGTCACCGCACGTCGTCCACGTCCTCCCCCTCGACGGATTTCCCCGCGCCTCGTCGGCGAACCCCTGCATCGGGGGTATGGAACCCCATTTCCCCCTGTTTCCTCTGTCCGCGTCGCGCACCGCCGGCCCCGCCCCGCGCCTACTCGCTCTGCCGCGCGCGCCTCGGCCTGCCCCACACCTTCCCTGCATCTACTGCTTCTACCGCCGTTCGTCCCGCCCCGTAGCCGCTCGCTGCCTCGCTCCGCATCACCGCTACACACCCCGCCGCGCGGCCTCACGCATGGGCCCGCCACCCGCTGCGCGCGCCTGCGCCCCGGGCCACTCCGCGCTCTCCTCGCCCTCCCCCCCGTCCCTCTCCCCGCGATGCCTCTTCCCCCCTTCCAGCGCTCGCCTCCGGCCGCTGTGCCGCGGTGCTGGTCGCCGCTGCCGGCCGCACCATCGCCGTCGCCTTGTGCCCGTTCGGGCGAGTCCGCCCCCCCGCTTCGCCCAGCGCCCGCTAAGGATGGCTGGGCCAATGCCAAAGGGGCCCCACCGGCCCCTTTTCCTATAGAACAAATGTGTAAAAATTGATAAAAATAATTAATTAGTTAGTTAATTAATTAACTTAATTAAAATGGTTTAAATAAAATAATTATTTAGTAAGCCTAACTAATCTGTAATTAGTTAGATGTCCCAATGGCAGGAGGGCCCCTCCCCCTGTTGACCAGTTAAACCTTGACTGGTCAACTGGGTCCCCCTTGGCCCACTTGTCATCCCTTGGGTAAACTTCTGTGTACACTGTGCTGGGTGCGCATAGCATTTTTCCTATTAATTTCGTATTAATAATAATTTCAGAATATCATTAAAACTTTGAAAATTCATATAAAATAAACCGTTGCTCAAATGAAAATACTTTGTACATGAAAGTTGCTCAGAACGACGAGACGAATTCGAATACGCAGTCCGTTCATCCGCCACACACCCCTAGCATAGCAAACACACAACTTTCCCCTGCCGGTTCATCTGTCCGAAAACGCAAAACACCGGGAATACTTTCCCGGATGTTTCCCCCCCTTCGCCGGTATCACCTATCCCTGCGTTAGATCACCCCTGGCACCGCGTATTACCTCGTTATGTTTTGTGATGCTTTGTTTGCTCCGTATTTATTGTTTCTTCCCCCTCTTCTCTCCGGTAGACTACGAGACTGACGCTGCTGCTAGTGCCCGATTGACTACATTGTTGACGACCCCTCCTTCTCGGCTGAGCTTCCAGGCAAGCCCCCCCCCCCTTGATCACCAGATATCGCCTATTCTTCTCTCTACTGCTTGCATTAGAGTAGTATAGCCTGTTACTGCTTACCGGTTATCCTATCCTGATGCATAGCATGTCCTTGCTACTACTGTTGTTGCCTTTACCTGCAATCCTAAATGCTTAGTATAGAATGCTAGTGTTCCATCAGTGGCCCTACACTCTTGTCCGTCTGCCATGCTATACTACTGGGTCGTGATCACTCGGGAGGTGATCACGGGCATATGCTATATACTATACTGTTACAATACTTATGATATTGTTCGGAGATGGGGGCTGAAGGGGCAGGTGGCTCCATCCCGGTAGAGGTGGGCCTGGGTTCCCGACGGCCCCCGACTGTTACTTTGCGGCGGAGCGACAGGGCAGGTTGAGACCACCTAGGAGATAGGTGGGCCTGGCCCTGGTCGGCGTTCGCGGATACTTCAATTAACAGGCTTAACGAGTTCTTAGTATTTGATCTGAGTCTGGCCACTGGCCTATACGCACTAACCAACTATGCGGGAACAGTTATGGGCACTCGACGTCGTGGTATCAGCCAAAGCCTTCGTGACGTCAGCGACTGAGCGGCGCGCGCCGCATTGGACCGTAAGCTCGCGCTTGTATTAAGGGGGCTAGGTCTGCTTCCGGCCGCGTTCGCAACGTGCAGGTGTGCAATGGGCGATGGGCCCAGACCCCTGCGCCATAGGATTTAGACCGGTGTGCTGACCTCTCTGTTGTGCCTAGGTAGGGGTGCAACGTGTTGATCTTCCGCGGCCGGGCATGACCCAGAAAAGTGTGTCCGGCCAAATGGGATCGAGCGTGTTGGGTTATGTGGTGCACCCCTGCAAGGAAGTTTATCTATTCGAATAGCCGTGTCCCTCAGTAAGAGGACGACCCGGAGTTGTACCTTGACCTTACGACAACTAGAACCGGATACTTAATAAAACACACCCTTCCAAGTGCCAGATACAACCCGGTGATCGCTCTCTCACAGGTCGACGAGGGGAGGATCGTCGGGTAGGATTATGCTATGCGATGCTACTTGGTGAACTTACCATCTACTCTCTTCTACATGCTGCAAGATGGAGGCTTCCAGAAGCGTAGTCTTCGACAGGACTAGCTATCCTCCTCTTATTCTGGCATTCTGCAGTTCAGTCCACCGATATGGCCCCTTTACACATATACCCATGCATATGTAGTGTAGATCCATGCTTGCGAGTACTTTGGATGAGTACTCACGGTTGCTTTTCTCCCTCTTTTCCCCCTTTCCCTTCTACCTGGTTATCGCAACCAGATGCTGGAGCCCAGGAGCCAGACGCCATCGTCGACGACGACTCCTTCTACACTGGAGGTGCCTACTATGTGCAGGCTGCTGACGACTACCAGGAGTAGTTTAGGAGGATCCCAGGCAGGAGGCATGCGCCTCTTTCGATCTGTATCCTAGTTTGTGCTAGCCATCTTATGGCAACTTGTTTAACTTATGTCTGTACTCAGATATTGTTGCTTCCGCTGACTCGTCTATGATCGAGCACTTGTATTCGAGCCCTCGAGGCCCCTGGCTTGTATTATGATGCTTGTATGACTTTTTTATGTTTAAGAGTTGTGTTGTGATATCTTCCCGTGAGTCCCTGATCTTGATCGTACACGTTTGCGTGCATGGTTAGTGTACGATTGAATCGGGGGCGTCACATAGAGCGCGTCCAACGCTGCCAGAGCGCGTGCACAGGCGTGCAAACGCGTGGTCACCGCGTCGACTAGCAAAGAGGGGACAAGAGAGGATGGCAAACTATGTCTGGAGTGTTATCCTCACTCCCACTGACAGACTAGAGTTGATAGATCGAACAAAGGAGCTCTGAGCTGATGGGAGTCATCACTGAAAGTTTACTGCAACAAACTTGGGCTGCAAGCTGGGGAGAACTGGAATGGTCTACAGATAAAATAGGTTGTCACAGGGGTTTAGGGTAGGTGGGAGTACATTCCTGTGCATTTCGAGAGGATTTGGACCAATATTTGTTATAGTTGCTTTACAACCAACAAAATGGTCTAGAAACTTAATGTTGATGTGGCACTCACATAATGTGTTTCCTTGGGATGAAAATTGGCATGACATGGTGATTTAGGCATATGAGGGTGCCACAAAAATGTCATGCCATTTGGATGAGTACCCATGTTACTTGCTTCACATCGCTTCTCTCTGGACAGAAACCTGTGAAAATAATGGAGGAAGATTGGCTTAATAAAATGTCCCCAAATTTGGTGGACATAAGTATTATAAGTAGGAGCATGTTCTGATAAATTTACAGCAATAATGAGGCAATATAAAATATAGTTGCTTCAGAAACTAAAAATTTGACCAGAAACAAAGATTTTATGTTGACCTCACATGGATTGATGACATGAGCTCAAACTTGGAGTAGAGATTTGATTTGAGCATATGAAGGATGTGACAAAATTTGAACTCATTTGAATATGCTTAGCTTGTACATCCTTCACAAAGTTCCTTCCTGGACAGAAACTTTGGAAAATTGCTGATAAATATTTACTAGGCAAATTGAGTTGAACTTCGGCATGAGGCAATGATATGGATAAGGGAGAGTGTCCAAAAATTTAGGAGCAAACAAGCGAAGGTAAATAGCACTTCCTTCACAAAGTTCCATTTAGGGCAGAATAGGAAAACCAATATTTGTGAATTATTTTTTAACATGGCAAGGAAGGATTTTGACATATTTGTGGAAGATATGACCGAAACAATTTAGGAGAATAATTTGGGAATTTTAGGAGTGACAGAAATATAGGTTGCTTCACAACCTAGGACAAAAAGGATTATTCCTTTAATAGAAAAAGGAATATTCCCAATAAAAAGAATATTAGGATTGGTCCAAGATGGGAAATAACATGGTCTTGGGAAGGATTTGAGGATGACAAGCCACTCTGGAAAGGAAGAGGAGATAATCTTCTCTTGTTTCCAGACCACAGAGCCACAGAAAAGCAATTTCAAATAAGATCTCAAAGAAATTCAAAGGAAAAATAAAGGGCCAAAATCCAGGGTGTTACACCCTCCCCCCACGTGTGTCTTCGGTTTGCGGGAGAAATCGCGTCCGGACCGCGTTGCGGACCGATACATGACTGCGTTGGATGGCTTCCACGATCCGGATAGCACAGCAGACGCATGCGGGAGGTTTGTGGGTGAGAGGCCCTAATACAGTATCATTCCTTGGTGCCAAGTTAGCCATAAATGTATGAAAGTGCACATTTGAACTCTGGTAGCGCGAGTGAGTTACCACGACCACGTCCACAGAGAATCTCATATACGTAGGTTAGCTGAACGGTATAAATATGTCTCTTAAGCTAACATTAACCAAAGAGGTAATCACAATAAGGTAGTAGTAACTCTTACCTAAGAGTCAATTTTATTCTCCCTCACTACAAAAAAACACTTCCGTGATGATACGTGTTTGTCACAGTAGGTCACGTTTTCTGTCATGCATGTACATCCATGATGATTTTATGACTGAATCAAGATAGTCATACCTGTGTTGTCGTAGAAGTGTTCCATGACAATACAAAAATTATCATCACGGAAGTGTCCACTTCCATGACGATAAATGGCGCGTCATAGAAGTGCTTTCGTCAAGGGTAACCGACACATGGCATCCACCATTAACTGGTTGCCGTTAAGCTATCGGGTTCCGGTTTGGATCTGATAACCCGTTAAATGCTCGAACCAATGGGGATTTTCCACGTGTAAAATTCTCATTGGCCGTAGCAACCATGTGTCAGCTCCGCATTGAGACAGATGTCAACCGCCCAATGGACACGAGGAGCCTATGATACGTTGACACGTGGGAAGGCCCAACAGCGGCCCATTTAGGTTAAAAAGGTCGGTCCAGTAAAAATTAGCGGGCTGGCCCATTAACGGCCTACTTGCAGACGTCCAATTCGGAGTTAAGGCCCATAGGAATAGTGTCAAATTGGCTCGTCAATGGCCCATTCTAGATTTCTCATCATTGCAGCCCATGGTCACTTCTGGCCCGTTAACAGTCTGCTAAGTATTTGGACCGAATTACGGCACGGTGTGTTTCCGGCCTGTTAAAGCGTCTGCTACATTTGGGCCCATTTATTGCCCAATGAAACTTTTGGCCCATAATAGACCGTGAAGGAATCTGGCCATATTCGGCCATGTCTGACATTCGGCCTGTTAGCGGCCCACTGTAGATTTGGGCCACTTCCAGCCTGTTGTCTTTTCGGCCTGTTAACGTCGGACGAAATCCATGGGCCATATTTGGCCCAACGTCACATCGGGCCTATTAACGGTCCATATAATCGCTGATACAAATCAAGCCCAACCGCACTTCCGTCCTGGTAAAGGCCCATGTAGTAGGTCGGCGCATTTACGGCCCGTTTGAATTTTTGCCTGTGAACGATCTGTAATGTAAATGGGCCACCATGAGCTGAGATACATTTTGGCCTGCTAATGACTAGTGGGTTATTTGGCACATTTCAGGCCCAATCATCTTTCGGCCTCGTAAAAGCCATGGGCATAATCCAGCCCAATTAGGGCCCAATCTTGGGCCCAATATGACTTTTGGCCTACTAAAGGCCCATGTTATTTATGGGCCATATTAGGCCTGCGAGATATTTACACATTTTAACGGCCTGTTGTTACTACGAGCACAAATTATGTTTAGGCCTGTTAAAGGCCCACTGTGGGCACAACCCTATCAAAAATAAGAAAGCTTATTCTGATTTAGGCCCAGACATTTTTAGTGGGCTACCTGCCCATAACGGCCCATAATCATTTCTAGCCAAACTCGAATTGCGTGCCCGACGAATTGGCCCGTTGGGCTCCTACGATGCTTTCATCCGAAAGGAGATCGATGATTCCAAATACATTAAAACCTACACTATACAAAAATAGCGTCGTAATTTCTACGGCCTTTGGCAGCACGATAAATGTTGTATCACAACAAAATAAATTACATCCATGCAACAAAAGGACTGTTGGCATAAAAGTTTACAGTCCTTGCAGACAAATGCAACATCAGATGTATAGAAGCACAGATCATTTGACCTGAGTGCTAATGTTTCAGGCCGTGGAATCTGATGGAGCAACATGACCTTCCCCTTTTTTCCGCCATTGCCCTTGAACAATGAAGCAAATGTCTGATAGTCTGGTTTCAAAACCATTCATATCTTGACGACATTTGTCAACCACTATTCTTGTTTCAGAAACGACCTCCATTAGGGATTGAACTTGTTGTCTGGAGCACAGATATATCACTATGTCTAGCCGGAAGATTTTTTTCAGTAGGCGATTTGGATGAGGTTACATTGACAACCAACCCAGAATTATAGAGGAAGGTGCTTTTTGCACTGTTAGTGGAGAGATACTAATGCACTGTAGCAAGAGGTGACATTGTGCCTGTGGTAGCCTCGTCACCTTCAGGTGTTTGTGGTTGTTCTTCCATAGCTTGCTGAAAGTTTGAATTTGCATATTAGTGTACCAGGTAAGTTACTAATGAGACAAAAACAAACAAAATAGGTTTCACGTTTATACATAACTTATTTTGGTGAACTACTATAATACATTAGCATGTATTGTAGTGCCAACTACATAATAAAATCACTTTTGGAACATAGGTCCATGTAGCATGCCTACTGTATTGTCTATTTCCTCACATTCATTGACATCTAAGGATAAAGAGAGATGGTTTAAAGTAGCACTGGTACAGTGAGGTGCTATACAAACGGTTTTTAACCCCTTTCCGCGACGACATTCTGAACCGTCGCCGAGAGTGTGTGCGATAGGGGGGTGCTTCCCACACGACCCAGAAACCGTCGAGGATAGGGAGCCATGATGCAGAGGCCTTGCCAAATGTAATCGTATGCGATGCGGCACACAGTAAATTCTTTCACACATGTGGGATCAGTGATTAAACATTTCTAATGACGCAGTGAAACCAAACAATGTGTTGTAATGAACCGTTTGGGAAAGAGTATGTAAGGCACACGGGCCAACATATGAACTGTGTGCGATATGTGCCCATCGCACACGAGTTTTCTGCGGGACTCGTCTGCCATGCAAGACTCCATCGCACACGTTTTCGAACAATTAACCGTGTGCGATAATGTTCTATCACAAACGGTTCAAGAGCCCCTTCGCACACATACAAGTGTTGTAGACCGTTTGTGATTTGTTGTGTATCACCGACAGTTGCGGTAAGAGTGATGTGTGCTTTTCGTTTGGGATCCCACACGTTTCCTAAAAAAATTATGACTGGGATTGTATTTTATATTGGGCACGGTTTACTCCGAGCTCTCATGTGCGATATTGTGGTATCACAAATGGTTCCGGAGCCCCTATGCACACGTAGTAGTGCTGCAAATTGTCTGCGATCTATTGTGTATCACCGACGGTTCTGCTATGATCGATGTATGCTTTCTGATGTGGGTCGCACACACTCATTTAGTTGAACCGTGTGTAGAGCAATTTCCAGGTTAATGAAAAAATATATCCCATTTGAATTGGCATGCAAAAAGCAAATTCGCCACAATATGCAATTGAACAAATAGTGTCTGCAGAAAGAACATTAATCAGATTTCGCAACAAATGCAATTGAACAAATTGTAGCTAAATTCTAATGATTTGTCGACATATGTATATATATATATGTATATATATTACATAATTAATCATAGTGTACGAAATACGAAGACCTCATCAGATGGAAAACATTGGATCCATGCGTATATGTTTAGCGGCTAACTCTTACTCAATGTTTCAGGAGAAGGCATGCTGAAATCTTCATTATCACCAGTGGGATTGATGTACGTAGCGATTTAGGAAGAAGTCGCTGATAAATCTCTGAACCATCAGCAATTCACCAGTGGGGAGCGCTTCAATGGTCCTCGGTTCTAAGATGAGCTGCAATATTTTTAAGATCAGAATGTGTCATGTGAGTGGAGTAGAAGATATTAATTAAGATAGACTTACTGGTACTAATTCACGAGCATCTTCACAACTATCAGCGGATTTCAAACGGAGATCATGTGTCTGCAAGCATAGTATCCACAAAGGTTGGTCCCTGCTTGTTGTTGAGGACACTGAAATATTTTGTACATAATTAGTCATGTATTTGTCCTGTTTATTTAGAAGCTTGAACATTTGAATAGCATAAGAAAAGGTATTTGCAGACTATTGGATACATTTTCCGAAAATAACGGATTTTGGTGTGTTACCGGAGAAACGATCTCATGCTGCAGAGGTAGTTCCTTCTTGAACAGGTTCCCTGGTTTTGTTTTCCACAATGCGAGCACACTGCAAATGAAGATGAATTTTGACAACATCAATTATTCAACCAGATATGGATGCAAATTAATTTCAACATCATAGAATTCAATACCTATCCATGAATTGTTGAAGATGCGTCAAACCCTGGGCGTTTGTAAACTGTGTTCTTGTTTGGAACAATGAATACCAAGATCCAGTGATTGCTACATATTAAGAAAGCCATGAACTTACGAATTATGTCGAAATCTGAAAGACAATCAGTGTATGCGTGGTTGTTTATTTGACTTACCGTTCATGGTACGGCCAAAGAAATGATTCTGCATGGGACGTGTTTTCGAAGATACGGGCGACTGTGTTAATGGCCCACTCCCATTCATCCTTACCATGTAAAGTTGTGCCATTTGCTAATGTAGGATCTATGAAATGCACACTCTTCCTTTTTCTTCTCTGCGCGTTCAATCCCCTGAGAGGAATAAAATCAGGCATCTAACAAGAGTGGCACCGAGTTGTTTATCATTTACAGCCTTGTATGGAGAAGTTGATCAGAATTTGTTAAGTACTTACAAAATCAGGCATCTAACAAGAGTGGCACCGAGCTCATTGAAGTTGAAGAAGAGATGTAAGTCCTCGAAACTCACAATGATGGAACCAACATCATGTCGGAAATGATCTCCGTTGTAGCAGACTAGCAGAACATGATGACCTGCTAACATTTGATCCATGCAATATTTATGTAACTCGTGGCAACTAGAGCTCCAGTCATTAAAGTATTCACCAACAAGAAATGGCTAGCCATGGACGTAATTGCATGCTTCAAGTATGTCTACTTTATTTTTAGCTAGCAGCAAAGCTATTTCTTCATCATTCATGCCGTTAGAAATAATATTACTCTTCGATTTGAACAACTTGCTGTTAATTTGGTTCTGGGCGATGAGTGCTTTAAGTAAGAGGCAATCGTTCTCTTTCCTCTTCGCTCTTGGGGCGCACTTCCTCACGGGTGCAGCCTTTTTGCCCGCTTCCTTCTTGGTACTTGAAGAACTTCTGGTCCAAGGTCTGGTTGGCTGAAAGGCAGACTGCCGAGTAGACGATAAAGCTTCAGTGGGCTGCTTAGCAGACGGTTTAGCTCTGCCCGACAGCTGAGCTGGAGGTGCTGCTGTGACAGACTGCTGGGCTATAGGAGCAGAGGCATCAGAGTGCTGACCATGCATTGAAGCTATGTCGGGTTTCTGCGCAGGTGGTGCCAACTTGTCAGTGTGCTGAGAAGGCCATGCTAATGCGTTGGTTTGCTGAGTAGGCAGTGCCGATGCATTGGTATGCTGATCACGTGGCTGCGGACCAACAGACTAATGAGCAGTCAGTTCTGGACCTACAGACTTCTTAGCAGGCGGTTCCGAAGCATCAGACTGCTTAGCAGTCCGTCCCACCAGGTTGGTCTGCTGAGCATGTGGTGCAGCTGGGTCTCCCCCGCTGCTTCAGCGGCCGGCATCTGAACCGGTGGTGCGTCTTCAGTAGTTGTAGGCCTTGCCACTGGCTGCTCTGGGGCGGATGATGACATGGCTTGTACGGCACAAAGTCGGGCGGGCTCATCACAGGTTGATGAATCAGTCGTCGGATGACGAGTATTAGGTTCCTTGGTGGAAGCACGTGAGAGCTCCTGTGGCAAGGAGAGCGTCACCGGTTGAGGGGCGACATTGGTTGCTCTTGGCGGGGCTTCAGGGATCTCATCCATGAAGTCTATTTCCTTTCGTGGCCACTGGATGTGATGTAACAGTGTTTCTCCCAAGGTCCTATGCTCATCAAAGTCCCCTAGGACATTCTTCAGGGAAAATTCATTGAATCCAGGCTTTACTTTAGTCACGTAGCACTTCACACAGCCCGGCTTCAATGGCACATTGTCCAACAAGAGGCCCTCTTCCAAGAAGGGTGGGCAAACCCAAGCTGTTGCACATTTTTAATGTACCTTCATAATGTGTAAGCACGCCCTTCAGTTTGTCTTTTATTCTAGATAGATCAGATATAGCATCATCATGAGCAGCTGTAGTCTCAGTGTCGCTGGGGTCAGCTGATGCACGGCTACTCTTGTGCGGTGTTGTCGCGCAATAACCAGCATCCTCCATGCCCGCCTCCTCTCCCATCTACTGGCTATATGTCAGTGTTAGAGTCTTTTGCATCATCATTGACTCCTCAATTTCCTTTTGAACAGTTGGATACATGTCCTTCCTCAACCTTTCATACAATTCATTCTGCTTCATTTCACTCCTCACTTTTTTCATGCTGAGCCTCTCTTCTTTGCCGAATGTGAAAGCCCTCTTGTGCAGGACATTAACACCTATACCCCTTGCACGGCCAGGGGTCTCTCTTGTTTCCAGATCATCGGACAGAATGTCACATGGCCCTGAGTTCCTGTAGAACCTTCCAGGGATATCAGAAGCCTTTCATGACCCAGTAGTATAGGGGATCAATTGTAGCTCTTTTCGTTAAGTAAGAGTGTCGAACCCAACGAGGAGCGGAAGGAAATGACAAGTAGTTTTCAGTAAGGTAATGTCTGCAAGTGCTGAAATTGTAAGTAGCGTAGTAGTTTGATAGCAAGATAATTTGTAATGAGCAAGTAACGATAGTAGTAACAAAAGTGCAGCAAGGTAGCCAATCCTTTTGAGGCAAAGGACGGGCCAAAACGGTCTCTTATGGTAAGCAAAGCGTTCATGAGGGTGCACCAGAATTTCATCTAGTCACTTTCATCATGTTGGTTTAATTTGTGTTCGCTACTTTGATAATTTGATATGTGGGTGGACTGGTGCTTAGGTGTTGTTCTTACTTGAACAAACCTCCTACTTATGATTAATCCTCCCGCAAGCATCCACAACTACTAGAAAAGTATTAAGAATAAATTCTAACCATAGCATTAAACTTTTGGATCCAATCGGTCCCTTATGGAATAGCGCATAAACTGGGGTTTAAGTTTCTGTCACTCTCGCAACCCATCATAAAATTGCTACTCCACAATTCATTCCCTTAGGCCCAAATATGGTGAAGTGTCATGTAGTCAATGTTCACATGACACCACTAAGGGAATCACAACATACATGCTATCAAAATATTGAACACATATCGAATTCACATGATTACTTGCAACATGATTTCTCCCGTGACCTCAACAAAAGTAACTACTCACAAATGATAAACATGCTCATGATCATAGGAGTATTAAATAGCATATTGGATCTGAACATATAATCTTCCACCAAATAAACCATATAGTAATCAACTACAAGATGTAATCAACACTACTAGTCACCCACAAGCACCAATCTATAGTTCCAGTAACAAGATTGAACACAAGAGATGAACTAGGGTTTGAGGTGTGATGGTGCTGTTGAAGATGTTGATGGAGATTGCCCTCCCCAAGATGGGAGAGTTGTTGGTGATAATGATGACAATGATTTACCCCTCCGAGAGGGAAGTTCCCCCTGCGGAATCGCTCCGCCGGAGGGCAAAATTGCTCCTGCCCAAGTTCCACCTCGAGACGGCGGCGCTCCGTCCCGAAAGTCCTCCCTTTATTTTTTCTTGGTCAAAATGACTTATATACTAGAAGATGGGCACCGGAGGTGGGCCTGGGTGAGCACAACCCACCAGGGCGCGCTTGGGCTCCCTGGTGCGCCCAGGTGGGTTCTGCCCACCTGGTGGGCTCCCACTGGTAGTTATTTGCTCCAATAATTCTTAAATATTCCATAAAAAATCTCCGTGAAGTTTCAGATTGTTTGGAGTTGTGTAGAATAGGTAGCCTGCCGTAGCTTTTTCAGGTCCAAATTTCCAGCTGCCGAAATTCTCCCTCTTGGTGTGTGCCTTGCAAATTATGAGAGAAAAGGCATTAGAATTTCTCCAAAAAGCATTATTATGGATAAAAACATCATAAATAACAGTAAGAAGACATGATGCAAAATGGACGTATCAATTCCCCGAAGCTTAGACCTCGCTTGTCCTCAAGCGAAAACGAAAATCGAAAAACATGTCCACATGCTTTGAGAGAGAGGTGTCGATAAAAACAAAATACGGACATAGAAGCATCATGTTGATTACTATAACAGCAACAAAATTAAACATAGGACTTTTATCATTGAACTTTTATCATATACTTCTCATGAATAAGTAACAGTTCATCACACAATCGAAGTATAACACAAAAACTCTATTAGAAACCAACAAACTATGTTCTCAGTCAACTTTGCAACTACACTTCATCATCTTTCCAGGAAGGGTCACGTGTCGGAGCCTTTAGGCAAGTCCACATACTCAACCATCATATAGTCTTCTATAATTGTTAACACTCACCACGTACACATGAGCAAAACGTTTCAGCCGAACACATAGAAAGATAGGGGCTTATAGTTTCGCCTTCCAACATACTCACCTCAAGGGTGATGTCAACAATAATAACTCATGCTATCTATATTCAACTGGACATATGTGCCTAGATCTTTCCTCACCACATGATGCTTGCCAAAGGAGAAAACTAAAAAGGAATAGAAGTGACTCTTTGCATAAAAGTAAAAGATAGGCCCTTCACAGAGGGAAGCAGAGGTTGCCATGCACTTATTTGTTTGTATGCTAAACCCCTTAGTGCAAAAGAACGTCACGTTGCATTGCCCCTTGTGATAGCAACCTTTATTATGCAGTATGTCGCTTTTATTCTTCACCATCACAAGTTCGTGCAACGCTCAATTTTCTCTTACACCAAATGATCTCACACATTTAGAGGCAATTTTTATTGCCCTTTTTGCACCGATGACAACTTACTTGAGGGATCTTGCTCAATCCCTAGGTACGTATGGTGGACACTTGAAAATAAGATTTGAGTTTAAGGGTTTTTGGATGCACAAGTAGTATCTCTACTTAATTAGTGCGGAATTTTTCGCTAGCAAAGATAGGGGCAAGCACCACATGTTGAAGGATCTATGACAATATGACTTCTATGTGAATATAAACAAACATAAATCATTAAGTTGTCTTCCTTGTCCAACGTCAACAATTTTGACATATACTATTTTGATGAGGGCTCACAATCACAAAAGATTTCTAGGATAGTATATTTATATGTGAATCTTCTCTTCCCTTATTAATTCTTTCATGAGTTGCATCATTGACTAATGCTATGTTTGTCAATCTCTAATAAAATTTTCTACTTATACTTTTCCTTATGTGGTGCCATCTGTCGGTGTCAAAACCGGCAGATCTCGGGTAGGGGGTCCCGAACTGCGCGTCTAAGGTTGATGGTAACAGGAGACGGGGGACACGATGTTTACCCAGGTTCAGGCCCTCTCGGTGGAGGTAATACCCTACTTCCTGCTTGATTGATCTTGATGAATATGAGGATTACAAGAGTTGATCTACCATGAGATCGTAATGGCTAAACCCTAGATGTCTAGCCTGTATGATTATGATTGTTCTCTATGGACTAAACCCTTCGGTTTATATAGACACCGGAGGGGCCTAGGGTTGTACAGAGTCGGTTTACAGAGGATGGAATCTTCATATCCGAACGCCAAGCTTTCCCTCCATGCAAAGGAGAGTCCCATCCGGACACGGGAGGAAGTCTTCTATCTTGTACCTTCATGGCCCATCAGTCCGGCCCACGTCACATAGGCCGGACGCCCGAGGACCCCTTAATCCAGGACTCCCTCAGTAGCCCCTGAACCAGGCTTCAATGACGATGTGTCCGGCGCGCAGATTGTCTTCGGCATTGCAAGGCGGGTTCCTCCTCCGAATACTTCAAAGCAGTCTTCGAACACAGAGAACGTGTCTGGTTCTGCAAAACAAGCTCCACATACAGCCGCAAAGAGTATAATATTAACAAGTCCCATCTACTGACATCTTCTGTAGCGAAACGCCACGTCTCTGCACGGTTATTATTTCTAACCGTTTTTTTAGCCACCCGCTCCACGTTTCGAGATGCGGTTTTTATTGGCACGTCTTGTCGAAGCAGAGATCGTGTCCCCTTATCATGGGATTCTCATTAATATGGGCGTGGGTAACCCAACCGTGTCGTTGGCGATCCCTTGGGAATAGGCGAGCTTTAAGGCTCGTGAGGAGGCATTCGATATTCATCGCCTTTATAAAGGGGTACAGACCCGTCTTTCTCCCCCCATGCCTGCCTCTTCCTCCATCTTCCTGACCTCAGGCTCCAGCGCTCGGGATTCGATTTCTTCCATTGTTACCAGGCCCTCTAGTTATGTCCGGATCCATCTCCTAGGGCAGGTGGGCAGCCTCCTCAGTTAGCGAGGAGGATATCGCGAAGGTTCAGAAGGCGAGGTACCTGACTGCGGAAATCCTCCACAGGCTCCCTCCTGAAGGGCAGGTCATCCCTATGCCAAAATCCGGCGAGAGGGTTGTATTCATCTCCCACTTCCTCTGCAGGCTAGGGTTTGCTCTTCACCCCTTTGTCCGTGGCCTCATGTTCTATTATGGGCTAGATTTTCACGATCTAGCTCCGGACTCTTTTCTCCACATCTCGGCGTTCATCGTCGTGTGTGAAGCCCTTCTCCGTATCCCCCCACACTTCGGCTTGTGGCTCAAGACTTTTAATGTGAAGCCGAAGGTACTCAACGGGGAGCAAGCGGAGTGCGGTGGTGCTATGGTGATCAAGCTTGCCAATGCTATCTGGCCAAAAGGTACCTTCACAGAAGCATCCAACTTATGGGAACAGGAGTGGTTCTATATCACCGAACCCCGCTGTACCAAATAGGCAGCCGCACCTGTGTTTCGACCTGGCCCTCCACTGCAGCTCGCATCATGGATAAATAAGGGGCTAGACTGGGATCAGCTGACGAAGTACAAACACTGCAAAGTCGTATCCAGAGTATCCTTGAAAGGGATATTGGCCTCATTAACGTGATCCAAGTGATGCTAGTCCGCAGGATCCTCCCATGTCAGCGACGACCTCTCCGTATGTGGGAGTTCAATCCAGAAGGACCGCTGACGCTTCAGCAATTCTTCGGCACAACACACGAAGGGATGTGGAAACTATTCTTCAAGACTCGAAAGCAGTGGCCGGACAAATCTGAAGACATCGGTCTTGACTGCACCCATCCGGATACCTCGGTAAGCACCCAATTTCCGAACGCAACTGGGTTGATTATCCCATAGCAATGTACTGAGAGCTCTACCTTTGACCAGGGCTGGATAAAGAAGGCGGAGCGAATTAGGTGTTCGGCTCCACTTCCCGAAGACTCAGCCGATCCTGTGTTGGAGAGGATGCTGGTTCCGGTGCCGTACCAAGTGCCGTCGCAAGAGGACAAGAAGAAAAGCGAAGAGGCCGAAAGTGGCCTCCACTCCGCAGGCATGTCGGACACTGTGTCCCGGGAGGCTGAAGCTCCTTCTTCGAAAGACGAAGGAGAAGGAGAAGGTGATATCCCTTCCCCTCATAGGAGGAAAAGGACTACATCTGAAGACTTGGAGGCGGAAGCTCCCAAGAGAGGGAGGGTGTCCCTACCATATGGTTCGGGTTCCGAAGTCGATGCCGTCGCAGGGCACCTCACCAGGGACAAGGCCCTTGCCGAATCGTAAGTGAACAATGATGTCATAGACATATCCCGTCCTTTTTCGGGTTACAGGGGTAATATTTAAACTATATGCTTGGAGTTCGACCCATAGCCCACCCCGACAATCCTCCTCATCAGGGGACCTGTCTTCGGGGATGATGGAAAGCGAGACGCCTTTTCTTGCTTCCTCGCCCCTCAGGGCGGACAACTTCGAGGTGTCATCTCAAAGAATCTCCCCTGACCATCAAGCGACGTCGGGGACAATGAAGGCAACGCCCGTGGGCGGTACTTCGATCATCAAGGGTCCAGGGGGCGCAGCCCCTACGGGGGCCAGCAATGAGGGCCCCGAACTATCCGGTATGCAACCGAAGACGACTCTAGGGTCGAGCCGACGCACCCCTTTGAAGGGGATGCATATTCCCGCAGCAGCTTCCAGGAATCCGGATGTGCCGGATACTCTGATGGGCACATTACCAAGTGTGTCCATCTCAGAGGAGCATCGTACCTTAATGGGTACGGTAGTTGAAAGGGTTCTATCCACAAGAAGCGGATTGAATGAAGCTTTCATGGGCCTGTTGAAAGGCTTCGAGGTATGCAATTTAATAGCTTAACTATTTTTTCATGCATAATGTGCCTGTGTATCAATAGTAGCCCCTGAGACTCTGGTCGGCTTCCAGAGGGAGGCGATCAGAGAATCACAAAGATAAGCTCGGGAAGTAACCTAATTAATTTGAACACAGGTTGTTATGTCCATGGCAACCGCCCAAGCTACGGAAGTTGCAGATCTAAAGCCGAAACTTGAGGTAGCGGATGAGGACATCACTCTTATTAACAGGCGGCTTGACGAGGCACAAGGTATGTATTGGGGCAGCTTTGTTTGGGCATGTATACTAGTATGAGCATGAGGCTGAAAATCGTATACTGTGACATGCATGACTGCAGATGGTGATGCCGCGGTTGAGACCCTTCGGGCTGAACTTGCCGGGCCAAGGAGCATGCCCGAGTGAGCGACGCGGCTGCCAAGAGGGCGGCTGCGGATTTAAAGGCCGAACAGGTCGCTCATCGTTAGTGCTAGGAGAGAATATCTACCATGGAGCGGGAGCTGAAGGATGCCACTAGCAGATGCAAATCCCTCGAGGAGGATAACAAAGCCAAGGAAACCAACCTCGACAAGGCCTTACTAGAGGTGAAAGAAGCTCGAATCCGAATCTAGAGCGGCTCGGGAGGAGACCCAACAGGCTGGGGAGATAGCGGCTGGTAAGCCCTTTCTTTTACAGACTAAGTTCGGCGACCCCAAGTATGCTCCGCTTAACCAAATGTGGAGTTCTCCAGACGCGTTCTTGGATCTGCCAAAGAGTGTTTCCGACGCGGCGCAGTTCTTCCGAGCACAGGAAGGATGTGCTACGGAGAGGCTTTTTTGGTCGCAATTCGACGTGGCAAAGCGTCCGGCGCTACTGAACGAACAGATGGCCCAGTGGGCCGAGCTACACACGATGTCCGGAGCTGCCATGAAGGACGTGGTGATCCGGCTATGGCCAGCCGAACCCGTTCCGAGTAGCTATTTCGGTTTGGTGCAGCAGCTTGTCGATGCGGTGCCGTGTATTGACGCCGTCAAGCGGTCGATGTGCATAGAAGGTGCCCGGATGGCCTTCGCCCGCGTCAAGATGTACTGGACAAAGATGAAGGCCACCGATGTTGCAACCCAGGGCCCGCCCGGAGGCAGGGACCATCGCACGCCGGAGCATTATTTGGAGGATGTCCTAGAGGGCGCCCGCTTGATAGAGGGTCAGTGCTCGAAGGATACTATATTTGAATAAATGTACCGGAATTGTAAAAAAATATTATGATACATTTAAGATTGTGTTATATACCTTTGACATTATTTCATCCTGTGCGGCCACTTCTTATAACCTGAAAGTTTGCCAGTCGTCGGCTTCGGCCCCCTCGCATATAATACGGGGGTTTTCATAATAGCACCTGATCACTCTTGACCCAACGTCTTGGTCCGGAACGGAGGTGTCAGTGTGACGAACTAGGCAATCGGACTATAGGGCTTTAACACCTTCACTTAGCCATAGGAGTTTTATGGTGGGTCTACGATGTAGCCCCTGGTATGTACGCAGTTATCCGAATACGGTTGCGTTACATAGGTGACCAGAAAACGGTCCTTCATGTAATACGGAAGAGATCGCAAAGATTCTAATAAGTCGCCGAGTGGTTGACCAGCTCTCGCCGCATCATGATAGTCAGTTTTCGGCTTTCTGTACTGAGGTGTTTGACCAGGTGAACCAAAAACACAATCATAGTAGTTCTCCCTTTACTACCCTAGCTGATGAGGCGGAACGTAGGGTAGCAAGCACAGGAGCCGGGCAACCCAACTATTGACCCAAGCCATGATTCGGAGCTGATGCATATAATGCCAAACTCGTGACGCCGAAGTATGCTATAGAGTTGTTCGGACTTTTTTCGGCAACCCATATGGTGTCGTATTGAGCCCCTGGCAATTTGTGCCGAGGATTCTGTGTGAAACAACCGGAGAAGCAAGGTAAAAAGCAAATACTGAACACCGATAATGTTTCACTAAAATCTGATTGATACGTCGAACGCAATCTTGCAGATTATGACACCACCACCCAGGCCGTTTTTCATGCCAGGGGTCAAGGCCTGAGGGAAAAGGCTCTATACAGGTTTCGAATAGAGTTATTGGTCTACAAAAAATCATTTTGCACCTTCTGTCGCACGTCTGCGCTGTCTGTGCCTCCACGGAAAGGCTTCCCTACAGGGAGCAATCCTTTAGTTATTTGTAAGAAAGCCGGGCTCATAAAGAGTTCTGCTAGTTCCATAGGACGGACAGGTACTGATTCACCTCTGGCAAAAGATAAGGAAATAGTTAGAAAAGAGAAAAAGCTAAAGTCCGGACGAACCGCTTTGTAGGCCTGTCCGTATTGTGCCTCCGCCGATGACCAGGGTATTTTGAGGGCATAATTGTGCATGCGCGGTACAAACTCCGCGGGTATGAGCTGCGGACGACGGAGGCGGAACTGCTAATCCAGCTCTGAAATTGATCGGTCCTGTGTAATAGAGGTCGGCGGTTTAATGACCGATGAGGTATGCGGCTTGAGGGGGCCTCTTTGTACTTCGGCTGTGATTGACACAGTGTGCCCCTCAGTGTGGAGGGAGCGTTTCGTGTTCTCGTTGATCGTTATGGTGCCGCGTGGGCCAGGCATCTTAAGCCTTAGATAGGCGTAGTTTCGGACCACATTGAAACAAGCAAAAGCGGTCCGCCCGAGCAGGGCGTGGTATCTAGTGCGGAACGGAACGAGATCGAAGATCAAGTCTTCGCGTCGGAAGCTTTCTGATGAACCGAAGACGACTTCCAGTGAGATTGAGCCTGTGCCGTGAGCTTCTACGCCGGGTATTACTCAATTGAAGGTAGTTGTGGTGGGCTTGATCCTTAAAGGGTGAATGTTCATTTTGCAGACAGTGTCTTGATAGAGTAAGTTGAGGCTACTGCCGTCGTCCATGAGGACTCGTGTGAGATGGAACCCGCCGATGATTGGATCCAGGACCAGAGCTACTGAACCTCCGTGACGGATACTGGTTGGGTGGTCCTTGTGATCAAAAGTGATCGGGCAGGCCGCCCATGGGTTGAATTTTAGGGCGTCCGGCTTTACGGCGTGGTCGTCTTGTAGTTCGTGCTTGCGCTCGCTTTTAGAGTTATGCGTCGTGTATATCATGTTTATTGTTTTCATTTCGGGGGGAAATAGCTTCTATCCCCCGGTGCTCGGTAAGTGAGCCTCCTCTTCTTCACTTTCACCGGGCGGCCCCTTCCCTATGTGTTCGGCATTGAGCTTGCCGGCCTGTTTGAAAACCCAACAATTTCTGTTGGTATTGTTGGCGGGTTTGTCGGGGCTGCCATGGATCTGACAGGGCCGATCCAGTATCTTGTCTAGACTGGATGGACCATCTCTGTTTGCCTTAAATGGCTTCTTCCGTTGGCCAGATTTGGAGCCACTAAATCCGGCGTTGACCGCTGTGTCTTTTGTTCCTCTATTATTGTAGCGACGCTCGTCTTTGTTGCGTCGTGGCTTGCCATTGCCGTCTCTCACTTCGGAGGTGCCGAGATTGCTCACGCCATTGCTTCTATGAGCGAGCCAGCTATCTTCTCCCACGCAAAAGCGGGTCATTAGTGCGGTGAGAGTTGTCATGGACTTTGGTCTTTCTTGGCCGAGGTGGCGAGCGAGCCACTCGTCGCGGATGCTATGTTTAAAGGCCGCGAGTGCTTCGGCATCCGGACAGTCGACAATTTGGTTCTTTTTAATTAGGAACCTAGTCCAGAGTTTCCTGGCTGATTCTCCGGGCTGCTGGATTGTGTGACTGAGGTCATCGGCGTCCGGAGGTCGGACATATGTTCCTTGGAAGTTATCGCGAAAGGCGTCCTCCAAGTCTTCCCAGCTGCCAATGGAGTTCTCTGGAAGGCTGTTTAGCCAGTGCCGGGTTGGTCCCTTTAATTTTAGTGGGAGGCATTTGATGGCTTGAAGATCATCGCCGCGGTCCATATGAATATGGAGAAGAATGTCCTCAATCCACACCGCGGGATCTGTAGTTCCATCATATGATTCGATATTCACGGGTTTAAACCCTTCTGGGAATTCGTGCTCCATTACTTCATCAGTGAAGCAGAGGGGGTGTGCGGCGCCTCTATATCGGGCCAAGTCATGACGTAGCTCGGATGGAGTCCGTCTGCGGTTTTCGGCCCGGACGTGGTTATGCTTGTCACGTCCGGCTAAATAGCCGTCTCGCGCGCCGGGGCACGTCCCCCTGATCCGTAGATCGATCTGGTTTGACCTGCTCTATTTTTCAGGTCATGCCGCAGGTCATATGTATATCCCCGAGCTGTTGTGTCTCGACCTTTACGGCGAGATAGAATGGGCTGGTGTTCGGCTTGAGTTGTCGTTTTGTCCCGGCCACGTGGTGGTCGGTCAGCCGCATTACGTGCTGATGGTACGGGCTCAAGTGCCTCATCGTCGAATTGAGGTAGCAGTGTACGCTTCGGGTAACTTTTGGTTGGGCGCCCGAGGCCGTATTCCTTGGCTGCCAGGACATTAGTCCACCTGTCGTTGAGTAGATCTTGATCAGCTTGAAATTTCTGATGCTTCTTCTTCAGGCTCCTTGCAGTGGCTATTAGCCGGCGCTTAAAGCGCTCCTGCTCGAGGGGTTCCTCAGGCATGATAAATTCTTCGTCACCGAGGCTTACCTCATCCTCGGAGAGTGGAAGATAATTACTGTCCTCCGAGTCTTCGTTTACAGCCTGTTCATCATGGCTAACTTGCCCATCTTCCCGATCGTCCTGCTCGAAGGTTGGCTCGACGGGGTCTTCTTGGTCTTCGGCGTTGTCCGGAGTATTGTTCTCCCTCGTGCCGGTATTGCTATCTTTTCCACGACGTGATTTAGAGCGGCGCCGCTGACGTCGGCGCTTTGGTTGTATCTCAGGAGGTTTATCCTCGACTAGATTTTTCTCGTTATGGTCGTTACCCTCTTTAGGTGTATCCACCATATACACGTCATAGGAAGAGGTGGCCGTCCAGCGTCCGGTAAACGGCGGGTTCTGGGCCTGCTCTTCTCCGGCATCGTCGTCCATACCGTCGATGTCTTCGGAGCCGTAATCGAGCATGTCAGTTAAGTCCTCGACAGTGGCTAGAAGTGGGTGGTGGGTGGGACGTAAAATTCCCCACTCTCAGCCCCTAGTCTGGGCTGGGCGTAGTTCGGACATTGCTCCTCTGTAATGACGAGGCATCGCATCAAGTCTAGAGCCTCGCTTAAAGGTGAGGTTTGGCCAGGGAGAAGAGAGTTCATGGAGTACGGCGGGAAGGAGACTCCTCGGCTGAGCTCACACAATTCTGACTCCGAGGATTCGGAGCCAGTGTCCGGAGAAGAGTCCGGCTGCATGATGGTTGCCAGTGACACTACTTCCTCCGGCTCTCCCGTGCTGAGGTTAGTGGCCGCAGATAGTCCGGCGGGCTCAGGAGTCCCGTCTTCGGACCTGGCGATGCACTCCGGATCTAGGGCTAGAGCGGAGGTTGGGGTCGTGAACCCTTGGAAGATCAAGTCTCCTCGGATATCAGCGACATAGTCCATATTTCCAAAACTAGTCTGGTGACCTGGGGCATAGCTGTCGATCTGCTCTAGATGGCCAAGCGAGTTGGCCCGCGGTGCGAAGCCGCCGAATACGAAAATTTGGCCGGGGAGAAAAACCTCCCCCAAGGCAGCATCGTTGTAGACGATTGACGGAGCCATCGAACCTGCTGGTGACGACACAGCGGAACTCTCAATGAAAGCACCAATGTCGGTGTCAAAACCGGCGGATCTCGGGTAGGGGGTCCCGAACTGTGTGTCTAAGGTTGATGGTAACAGGAGACGGGGGACACGATGTTTACCCAGGTTCGGGCCCTCTCGGTGGAGGTAATACCCTACTTCCTGCTTGATTGATCTTGCTGAATATGAGGATTACAAGAGTTGATCTACCACGAGATCGTAATGGCTAAACCCTAGATGTCTAGCATGTATGATTATGATTGTTCTCTACGGACTAAACCCTCTGGTTTATATAGACACCGGAGGGGCCTAGGGTTATACAGAGTTGGTTTACAGAGGATGGAATCTTCATATCTGAACGCCAAGCTTGCCCTCCACGCAAAGGAGAGTCCCATCCGGACACGGGAGGAAGTCTTCTGTCTTGTACCTTCATGGCCCATCAGTCCGGCCCATGTCACATAGGCCGGACGCCCGAGGACCCCTTAATCCAGGACTCCCTCACCATCACCTACCATAGGATTAGTATATGATCTTCTTAATTTATTTCCTTTCTCTTATTTACTTCCTTCTCTTTTTCTTTCTTATCTCTTTTCTTTATTTGCAACAAGAAAGTAAAGAAAGCAAGAACTCAAACTAACTTTATTATATAAATTGCACATGATTACAAGGATAGATTAATAAGCAATCTCTCAAAGAAGGATCAAACTAAACTTTTATTCATCTAAAGCAAAAGATCGAACTAAAATAAGTAAAAGCAAAAAGATAGTGGGATGATACGATACCGGGGCACCTCCCCCAAGCTTGGCGGAAGCCAAGGGGAGTGCACATACCCGATACTCAATTCTCCTTTGGTGGTGAAGAAGATGGTGGTGGTGATGAAGAAGAGATCTTGTCCTTGGATGTCCATGGCAGTGGTCCACCATCATAAGAGGAGGAGTGAGTCTCACGGGTCCTGCAACTAGCAGCCAAACTCATACCTTTAAACCTCGCCTCGTATTCAAAGACTTGGTTTTGAAGATCATAGATCTAGCTTTGGAGAAAGTTGATTTGCTCGTTGAGGGTGAAGATGATGTCCTTCATGGGCTTGCCATCCACCTTGAGATCACAGGAGAGGTCCGTGATCATGAGGTGATTGGCATGAAGTCCACGCTCCACCATCCCCTTGCACCGGAAGACATCTTGCTCCATAGCTTCGAGCCTGGCCTCCATGGTTCCCGCCCCCTTGGGACAAGGAACATCACGAAGGTGAAGCACCCCCTCATGCATCTCAATGACCTGAGGGTGCTGCACCACCTTCCGCAAATATGGGTTGATGACGTTCTTGAAGAACTTCTCCTTGGAGGAGCTTGAAGCAGCCATGGTAGATGGGATCTGAAAGAAAATAGCAAGGAAAAGAAAATAGAGGATTTCTCCGTGATATGGTGGTTAACAGGTTCAGGAAGTATATATCGATTTTTTTATCTTGGAGGACAAGCATACGGAAGAAAAACGGAGTCCGGAAGGTGTCCCAGGTGGGCACAACCCACCTGGGCGCGCCAGGCTGCCTGGCGTGCCCTGGTGTCTTGTTCCCACTAGGGGACGCTTCCTGGTAGTTTCTTTATTTCCAAAATTCTAAAATAATCCAAAACTAATAAAAAATATTTTTGCTGATTTTTTGGAGTCCGTTTACTTACCGCGTCATGTACCTCCTTATTTTCATGATTCTGGTGTGTTCCGGAAGGACTCTTTTATGTGTTCTTCCGGTGTCAAAGTTTGGATAATATTACTTTCAACATTAATAGGCGTACCTGAGATATAATGCTTTATTCATTGCCCATTGACAACCTTCGGGTTAGTACCTTCAGAATTATTTATTTTGATGGCTCCAGACCGATAAACATCCTCGATAACATATGGGCCTTCCCATTTTGAGAGGAGTTTTCCTGCAAAGAATCTGAAACGAGAGTTGTACAAAAGAACATACTCTTCGACTTTAAACTTACGCTTTTGGATTCTTTTATCATGCCATCTTTTAACTTTCTCTTTGAATAATTTTGCATTTTCATAAGCTTGGGTTCTCCATTCATCTAATGAGCTAATATCAAATAACCTCTTTTCCCCAGCAAGTTTGAAATCATAATTGAGTTCTTTGACTGCCCAATATGCTTTATGTTCTAACTCAAGAGGCAAATGACAAGCTTTTCCATAAACTATTTTATAAGGAGACATACCCATAGGATTTTTATATGATGTTCTATAAGCCCAAAGTGCATCATCTAATTTCTTAGACCAATTCTTCCTGGACCTATTAACAGTCTTTTGCAAAATTAATTTTATTTCTCTATTGCTAAGTTCAACTTGACCACTAGACTGAGGATGATAAGGTGATGCACTTCTATGGTTAACATCATACTTGGCAAGCATTTTACGAAAAGCACCCTGAATAAAGTGTGAACCACCATCAGTCATCAAATATCTAGGGACTCCAAACCTTCGGAAAATAACTTCCTTGAGCATTTTAATAGAGGTGTTGTGATCAGCACTACTAGTTGGAATAGCTTCTACCCATTTAGTAACATAATCAAGAGTGACCAAAATATTTGTATACCCATTAGAGGAAGGAAAAGGTCCCATATAATCAAATCCCCAAACATCAAATGGTTCAACAGCAAGTGAATAATTCATAGGTATTTCTTGACGCTTACCGATATTACCTATTCTTTGACATTCATCACAAGATGAGACGTACTTATGAGCATCCTTGAAGAGAGTAGGCCAATAAAATCCAGAGTGCCATACCTTATGAGTAGTTCTATCTCCAGCATGATGTCCTCCATAAGCTTCGAAGTGACATTTCTGTAGGATTTGTCCCTGTTCATGCTCAGGTACATAACGTCTAATAATACCATCTACTCCTTCTTTATAAAGATGTGGGTCATCCCAAAAGTAGTGTCTTACATCATAGAAGAATTTTTTCTTTTGTTGGTATGTAAAGCTAGGTGGTAAATATTTAGCAACAATGTAATTAGCATAATCAGCATACCAAGGAGTACTATTAGAAACATTTACTGCAGCTAACTGCTCATCAGGAAAACTATCATCAATAGGTAGTGGGTCATCAAGCACATTTTCAAGCCTAGACAAGTTATCTGCTACGGGGTTCTCAGCTCCTTTTCTATCAATGATATGTAAATCAAATTCTTGTAACAAAAGAACCCAACGAATAAGTCTAGGTTTAGCATCTTTCTTTTCCATAAGATATTTAATAGCAGCATGGTCGGTGCGAACAATAACCTTAGAATCAACAATGTAAGATCTAAATTTATCACAAGCAAACACCACTACTAGAAATTCCTTTTCAGTAGTAGCATAATTTCGTTGAGCACCGTCTAGAGTTTAACTAGCATAATGAATAACATTCAGTTTCTTATCAACTCTTTGTCCTAGAACAGCACCAATAGCATAATCACTAGCATCACACATAATTTCAAAAGGCAAGTTCCAATCAGGTGGTTGAACAATAGGTGCAGAAATTAAGGCTTTCTTGAGTGTTTCAAAAGCTTCTAAACAATCATCATCGAAAACAAAAGGAATAACCTTTTGCAAAAGATTTGTAAGGGGTCTAGAAATTTTAGAAAAGTCTTTGGTAAATCTCCTATAGAAACCAGCGTGACCAAGGAAACTGCGAATACCTTTGATGTCCTTAGGACATGGCATTTTCTCAATTGCATCAACCTTAGCTTTGTCCACTTCAATACCCTTCTCATAAATCTTATGACCCAAGACAATGCCTTCATTAACCATAAAGTGGCACTTCTCCCAATTCAAGACAAGGTTCGTTTGTTCACATCTCTACAAAACTCGATCAAGATTGCTTAAACAATCATCAAAAGACTTCCCATAAATAGAGAAGTCATCCATGAAAACCTCAACAATCTTTTCACAAAATTCAGAGAATATAGCAGTCATACATCTTTGAAAGGTAGCAGGTGCATTGCATAAACCAAAAGGCATACGTCTATAAGCATAGGTTCCAAAAGGACAAGTAAAAGTGGTCTTTTCTTGATCAGGTTGAGAAACAGGTATTTGTAAAAAGCCAGAATATCCATCAAGGAAACAAAAGTGTGTGTGCTTAGATAATCTTTCAAGCATTTGATCAATAAAAGGCAAAGGGTAATGATCTTTTCTAGTTGCTTTATTTAATTTTATAAAATCAATTACCATTCTATAGCCTGTAACAATTCTTTGTGGAATAAGTTCATTCTTATCATTAGGAACAACAGTAATACCACCTTTCTTAGGGACACAATGAACAAGACTTACCCATCTACTATCGTCTATGGGATAGATTATAGCTGCTTCCAGAAGTTTTAGTATTTTCGTTCTTACCACCTCTTTCATCTTCGGATTTAACCGACGTTGGTGATCAACAACTGGTTTAGCATCAGGTTCCATATTAATTTTGTGCTCACATAGAGTGGGACTAATGCCCTTTAGATCATCAAGAGTATATCCAATAGCAGCTCGGTGCTTCCTTAGAACTTTGAATAATCTTTCTTCTTCATGTTCTGAAAGGTTAGCACTAATAATAACAGGATATATCTTATTTTCATCAAGATAAGCATATTTCAAAGTGTTTGGCAATTGTTTTAAATCAAACATAGGATCACCTTTAGGTGGAGGAGGACCTCCTAGAGTTTCAATAGGCAAATTGTGTTTAAGAAGAGGACGTTGTTCAAACAAAATCTTATCTATTTCATTTCTTTCATGCATATGTAAATCATTTTCATGGTCTAGCAAATATTGTTCTAGTGAATCAGTAGGTGGCACAGCAATAGAAGCAAGACCAATTAATTCATCCTTACTAGGCAATTCTTTTTCATGAAGATTTCTACTAAACTTGGAAAAATTAAACTCATGAGACTCATCACCAAAGCTAACACCGACAGTTTGTTTCTTACAATCTATCTTAGCATTAACTGTGTTCAAGAAAGGTCTACCAAAAATAATGGGACAGAGTCATCTTGTGGGGAACCAAGAACAAGGAAAACACTAAGGTATTTTATTTTCCCACACAATACTTCAACATCTCTAACAATCCCAATTAGTGATATGGTGTCCCTATTAGCAAGTTTAATAGTAACATCTATTTCTTCTATCTCTGCGGGTGCTATGTCATTCATAATTTCTTTATATAAGGTGCGAGGAATAGCACTCACACTAGCACCCATGTCACATAAACCATGATAACAGTGATCTCCTATTTTAACTGAGATGACAGGCATGCCACAACGGGTCTATGTTTATCCCTTTTATCAGGTTTGTCAATTCTAGCAGCTTCTTCACAGAAATAAATAACATGCCCATCCATATCTTCTTCCAAGAGATCTTTAACCATAGCAATGCTAGGTTCTACTCTAATTTGTTCATCAGGTTTAGGTGTTCTAATGTAGTTTTTGTTAACCACAGTTGAAACTTTAGCATGTTCCATTATCCTAACAGGGAAAGGTGGTTTCTCAATATAAGTAGAAGGAACAACTGGGTCAACATTATAAATTATAATTTCTTCTTTAACTGGTACCAGTTCTTTGATTTCTTCTTTAATAGTTGGGTGATATTTAAACCACTTCTCTTTAGGGAGATCGACATGAGTAGCAAATGATTCACAAAAAGAGGCTACTATCTCAGAGTCAAGTCCATATTTAGTGCTAAACTCCTAAAAAGCATCGGTATCCATAAAAGATTTAACACAATCATACTTAAGCTTAATACCTGACTCTTTACCTTCGTCGAGTTCCCAATCTTCAGAGTTGCGTTTAATTCTTTCCAAAAGATCCCACCAGAATTCAATAGTCTTTTTCATAAAAGAACCAGCACAAGAAGTATCAAGCATGGTTTGATCATTACGAGAGAGCCGAGCATAAAAGTTCTGGATAATAATTTCTCTTGAGAGCTCATGATTGGGGCATGAATATAACATTGACTTAAGCCTCCCCCAAGCTAGAGCGATACTTTCTCCTTCACGAGGCCAAAAATTATATATATAATTCCGATCACGATGAACTAGATGCATAGGATAAATTTTTTGGTGGAACTCCAATTTCAAACGATTCCAATTCCATGATCCAATATCATCGCATAGCCTATACCATGCCAATGCTTTTCCCTTCAAAGATAAAGGGAAAACCTTTTTCATCACCTCGTCTCTGGGTAAACCTGCAAGCTTAAACAATCCACAAATTTGTTCCACATATATCAAGTGCATATCGGGATGTTCAGTTACATCTCCTGCATAAGGATTAGCTAGCAGTTGTTCTATCATACCCGAAGGAATTTCATATTCAATATTTTCAGTAGGTGCAGTAGGTTGAGGGGTACCTAATTGTGGCTCCGGATGAGGTGAAGATACCCCGAACAAACCCCTCAAAGGATTGTTTTCCATAGTAACAAGTGACAATAAATTTCAGCACACTATATAAATGTTTCCTTACCAAATTCCACTTACCAAAGGCGCTTCGCACTCCCCGGCAATGGCACCAGAAAATAGCCTTGATGACCCACAAGTATGGGGGATCAATTGTAGCTCTTTTCGATAAGTGAGAGTGTCGAACCCAATGAGGAGCAGAAGGAAATGACAAGTAGTTTTCAGTAAGGTAATGTCTGCAAGTGCTGAAATTGTAAGTAGCGTAGTAGTTTGATAGCAAGATAATTTGTAACGAGCAAGTAACGATAGTAGTAACAAAAGTGCAGCAAGGTAGCCCAATCCTTTTGAGGCAAAGGACAGGCCGAAATGGTCTCTTATGATAAGCAAAGCGTTCTTGAGGGTGCACGGGAATTTCATCTAGTCACTTTCATCATGTTGGTTTAATTTGTGTTCGCTACTTTGATAATCTGATATGTGGGTGGACCGGTGCTTAGGTGCTGTTCTTACTTGACAAACCTCCTACTTATGATTAACCCTCCCGCAAGCATCCGCAACTACGAGAAAAGTATTAAGAATAAATTCTAACCATAGCATTAAACTTTTGGATCCAATCGGTCCCTTACGGAATAGCGCATAAACTGGGGTTAAGTTTCTGCCACTCTCGCAACCCATCATCTAATTGCTACTCCACAATGCATTCCCTTAGGCCCAAATATGGTGAAGTGTCATGTAGTCAACGTTCACATGACACCACTAAGGGAATCACAACATACATACTATCAAAATATCGAACACATATCAAATTCACATGATTACTTGCAACATGATTTCTCCCGTGACCTCAAGAACAAAAGTAACTACTCACAAATGATAAACATGCTCATGATCAGAGGCGTATTAAATAGCATATTGGATCTGAACATATAATCTTCCACCAAATGAACCATATAGTAATGAACTACAAGATGTAATCCACACTACTAGTCACCCACAAGCACCAATCTATAGTTCCGGTAACAAGATTGAACACAAGAGATGAACTAGGGTTTGAGATGAGATGGTGCTATTGAAGATGTTGATGGAGATTGCCCTCCCCAAGATGGGAGAGTTGTTGGTGATGATGATGACGATGATTTCCCCCTCGGGGAGGGAAGTTCCCCCGGCGGAATCGCTTCGCTAGAGGGCAAAAGTGCTCCTGCCCAAGTTCCACCTCGAGATGGCGGCGCTCCATCCCCAAAGTCCTCCCTTTATTTTTCTAGGTCAAATGACTTATATACCAGAAGATGGGCACCGGAGGTGGGCCTAGGTGAGCACAAGCCACCAGGGCGCGCCTGGGCTCCCTGGCGGGCCCAGGTGGGTTGTGCCCACCTGGTGGGCCCCCTCTTGTAGTTATTTTCTCCAATAATTCTTAAATATTCCATCAAAAATCTCCGTGAAGTTTCAGCTTGTTTGGAGTTGTGCAGAATAGGTAGCCTGACGTAGCTTTTTCAGGTCCAGATTTCCAACTGCCGGAATTCTCCCTCTTGGTGTGTACCTTGCAAATTATGAGAGAAAAGGCATTAGAATTACTCCAAAAAGCATTATTATGGATAAAAACATCATAAATAACAGTAAGAAAACATGATGCAAAATGGACGTATCAGCCTTTAACATCACGCGATACAGTTTTTTGTCATGTGAGTTTTCAAAGTAATAAGTTATGTCATCACGCCTCCTTGCACGTGCCCGCAAGTAGTCTCTAGCGCGTTTGGCCCTGATTTCACTAAAGGTCGGTTTCCCACCCGCAGCTACTACTTCTTTGTCCTCCTGGTCCCATATCAGTTTCATGCCGTAGTATCCAGCCACACCTATACGGTGGGGGTGTGTGTTCCTCTTATGAAGTTCTGATTGCTTGGCACTCTTCGTAGCAAACTCTGTATTTGCCCTGACCCTTTTGAATTCTGCTCAGTCTACCTTTGTAATTTGGGGGCATGCGGGGATTGGGTCCTTGCCTTCACTCAAGTACTTCCTGTACAACTCGTGCTTCCAGTTTCTCCAAGCATCCCTAGCCTTCTTCAGTGTAGCGTGTTCCACCTGCATTCTCCACTACTCTGTAACTTTGAAGTGATCCATGATCTCCCAGACTATCCTTTGTCGTGTTTCTGTGTCAGCCTTCCAAAACCCCGGCAGATTAATGTTGAGCCTTGCCCTTCCAACAAATCCACACACACTCCTGAACCTCGTGCATGCTTTATCTAGTTTAGTTGGAGCCCAAGACTTTAAATCTATGTCGGTTACTTCATATACACCTTTAGGCTAGTGTGTGGGCTTCCTTGGAGCGTTCCTCCGTGTCCTGGCCAGAAGCGTAATTGCTGCAGCTCTATCCCGTTCCAGATTACTTGATCCCTCACCATCTACTGAAGGCCTAGGGTTGTCGGAATCAGATGAAGATACATCGCCTGAAGCATAAGTGTTGTCGCTGCTACTCGACATCTACAGAGAACACATGCGAAACTCAGGAAAGGAGGATAAGCATGAAGCTAACAACTTGGTATCAAGCTATCTAAACATGTCATGCAATAATTTAGAAAATGTACGGCTAATTGGTTAGGTTTGTGTGACTCAGGCGCCGACGATCTGTAAGTCGACAGTAACTTATTGGAACAAATACAGCTTATATGTACTAGTTAGGAAAGTAGATAATGAACATATATACGCTCTCCGTTATTTTATAGCCAATTTGGGAATATACGGAACGGAATAGGAAGAGGGATTGCAAGGAAATATGCCTCACCGCGATGGAGAGCAGTAACTAACAGGTTTCTTAATGCAGACCTGGCAGGACCACAGGAGAGGCGAGGGTTACAGGATCGATATGCTCGAGGGTGGCTGGCGAGCAAACAAAGATGGCGAGGCGCGGTCAGCCGCGTGTTGGGAATGGCAGTGGAGGTAGGGTTGACACTGAAGAGCGGGCACACGGCCGGGTTGAGCACGCCGGCGCCGGAGAGGGTTCTGCTATGGATCTGGGGTAGGAGGGAGCTGGCGATGGAGATTGGGTGGACTAATTGAGTGAAACGCGAGCGGGCGGTGGGCGGGGGTGTTGGCAGCCTAGGTGAAAAGGTTGAAAAATATCCCTGGTCGCCGCGCGGAAAGGCCTATGCAAACGGTTGCCTCTAAGCACTCGTGTGCACAAACAACAAAATTTCGTTTGAAATGAGGATGTGCTAATTTTGAAATGAAGACGTGAGTTCATCGTTTTGCCTCTAATTTTTTCCCACGGTAAGCAATCACCATTATACCACAAGTTTGATTTGTTGGTGCATTTCAGGTCTCGTGTGCTATATTTAAGACATTTTTTGGCATTTACCGTGCATTTTGGCATATATATATATATATATATATATATATATATATATCAAATCCTAGCCGGAACTGTATGTTCTAATGAAAGGGATGAGGATTGTCGTTCGACCTGGGAGCATCCAACGGTGCAGACGTACGTACGATCTGTGGGGTTTGGGTTCTGGCCAATCAGAACGCACGACTCAGATCGCGCGCGCAGCAGGGGGGCATCGGCCACGCTTTGGTAGGCACATGGTTTTCGTGAGTGAACCGTCTGCTATTTGAAACATTTACATGAACTAGCAGCATATTTTCGTTTGAATGAAAACATGAGTTCATCGTTTCGCCTCCAATTTTTTTCCACGGTAAGAAATCACCATTGTACCCTATGGTTCGATTTTCTGGTGCATTTGACATCTCGTTTGCTATATTTGAGTCATTCTTTGCATTTACCATGTATGTATATATATATATATGCATAGTCGCAACTACACGTGGGTGTTAGCAAGATCATTTGTGTGTCGCTTTGCGAGTTTTCATTCATTGTCTGAGAAGCGGGAAAAAACTTCAAACAGTTCGGCCGCTGGGTGTGGCCAAAGGCGTTGGCCTTGTTGGTATTTTTATTACAGGAAATGCATATAGAGTCCGGAAATAACAAAAATCATTGTGTCGCCGTGGCGTGCTCTCACGATCCCATGGAAAAAAATTGGTAAAGTTTGGCACAAGTTTTGGTGCTTGCACCTTCCAAATCGGAGCATCTCACAAGAAGGACTATAGTTTCCAAAAGGAGACGCGGCACTTCGGACTCCAAATCATCGGTGACTATATCGTTCCGCCTCGAAAAAAATCATGATAAACAATCACGGATATACCCTTGGTTTGATTTTCTGGCCCATTTCAGGTCTCGTCTGCTATAGTTAAGTCATTTTTTGCACTTACCTTGAATTTAGTGCATATAAAGTCAAAACCCTACTACAACTACATGTGGGTGTTAGTTAGCAAAGAGGTTGTACAAATCATTAATTTGTGTGTCGCTTTGCAAGTTTTCATCCGTTGTCTGAGAAGCGGGGAGAAGTTTCAAACATTTCAGTCGCGAGCGTTACAAAAAAATACACTTCTGTGATGATACGTGTTTGCCACAGTAGGTCGCGTTTTCTATCATGCATGTACATTCATGACAATTTTATGACAGAATCAAGATAGTCATATCTGTGCTGTCGTACAAGTGTTCCATGACAATACCAAAATTATCATCACGGAAGTGTCCACTTCCATGACAATAAATGGCGCGTTGTGGAAGTATTTTCGTCAAGGGTGACTGACACGTGGCATCTACCGTAACGGGTCGTTGTTAAGCTATCGGGTCCCGGTTTCGATCCGATAACCCGTTAACAGCCCTGACCAATGGAGATTTTCCACGTGTAAAATTCTGATACGCCGGAGGATCCACGTGTCAGCTCAGCCTCGGGACAGATGCCATCCAGCCAATGGACGGGACGCGCCTATGATAAGTCGACACGTGGCTCAGCCCAACAGAGGCCCGTTCAGGTGAAAAGGCGCCCATTTGACTTGGTTAAAATGTAGCGGGCCGGCCCACGGAAAGCGTGTTAACAACCCGTTCGCATATAGCCCATTTGCAACCCGCTAACTCACGGCCCGTTATAGCCTATCCGAATTGAGCCCAGTAGCGTCATCTGGGCCGTCCAATATGATTCTTGCCCATTGTAACCTCCGGCCCATTTATGGCCCGTGACGTCTTTCGGCCCACACGAGGCCCTTCGTAGCTTTGGGCCCATTAAAGGCCCGTGGTGAAACTGGCCTACAATGAACAGTGTATCTCTTTACACCCATTAACGGCCCATTATTGCGTTGGGTCGTTTCCAGCCCGTGTTACCTTTCGGCCTTCTATGGGTCCATTTATTCTTGGGCTCATTTCTAGCATTTGGTTACTTATGGTTCGTTACTGGCCTGTTCCGCTTATGGGCCAAATTCAGCCCGTGGTTACAGTCGGCCCGTTTGTGGCCCGTTAACCCATTGGGCTGTTTTCATAGCGTCATCAAATACAGCCCATTAACGACCCGTGATGCCTGTCGATAGAATTAAGCCCGTTATACGTTTCGGCCGATTAATGGCCCGTTATGGTCAGGCCATAAACACACAATTTCCTCTCTAGCCCGTATGGCCCATTTTGCGGATCATTATAGTACGGCCCATGTTTGGCCAATCGATCATGCATCCCGTAGAAGGCCCATTGATTATACGGCCCGTCGAAGGCCCATGGATTCTACGGCCCGTAGGAGGCCCATGGTCACTACAGCAGGTAGCAGGACCATGGTTACAATGGTCCGTATGTTGCCCATGGTTATTGTGTCCTAGTTATAAAAAATAGGTTATTGTGGCCACTAGAAAAAGGCGGAAAAATACGCAGTGACTACAAGCAAAGAACTAAACAAGACAATAAGGAAATAAATAAGCAAGCAACTAACGCTAGGCTATTACGGCTATTACACATATTACATCCACTGGGCATCAAAGTTTGCCACCAGTGCAAATATAGGGAACAAAGCAGCATATCACATACTCTGGTTGTCAAAGAAGGCGACCAGTGCAAATAAATGCCGCAGCAAAACAAGTCCAGAACTGAAACCACTTTAGAAGATCTCAAGAAACAATATCCTGGGTACCCAACCTGCTGGCAAGATGCTTAGCAAGCTTATTAACTTTCTCTTGTTTGGCGCTTAAATCCACCAGCGCTTGTTGTTGCACCAGAAAGTATGCATCTGAATTCTGCAGGGACTTCCTCAGTCTTTCGACTTCCTATCGCAGCACATCTGATTGATGTCTTTCAACTTGAAGTTGAGACTCAAGAAGCCGAACTAATTCAGGCAGAGAGTTCGAAGAGCTTGTGCCAACAGTAGTGGCCAGTAACTCGATCAAGACAGGACTTTGGGGTTGTCTCACTGTCTTCAAGATATTTTTTTATCAGCTTTCTTGGAGACCAACAGGGATGTCTCACTATCTTGAACCTTATCTGCATTACTTCGTTTACCGTTACATAACGGGGTACTCTTCTCCAATATTTTGTCTGCATTCTAAAAGAGAAACAAGCAGACACATCACAGGTTTACCATGTTGTATATGAAACTCATTTTGGTAAACCAGTTCAGCAGTAAGGTGGATAGGATAACAGCATGAAACAAACATATATCTATGTACTATGGTCATTGTATGGTCTATATCATTCTAGTGTATGTTGTCAAATCAAGATAGAGACGGTTCAAATCATATCTGTTTAAGACAAAGCAGCATAGATAGAATATAAGTGCGGGAAACCACACAGCATGACATGAGAACATAATTGTTTATTCAATTGAAACTGAAATCAACATAGAGCAAGTTACAACAGCATACCAGTTAAAGAAACAGGTTTAAAACATACCTGTTGCACCATTGGAGTTTCAATTGCATCCTTCAAATTTGAAATTAGTTGGTATGAGTAAATACAGTAATGCAAGAGCAAAGGAGTATGAACCATAGCTATGAAACCTGACCTGAGAACAATTCTTCTTCTGCTTTAAGCGTTGAGTTGGGGTTCGGAGTGGTGGTCCTCGTGCTTTGGGCACTGCAGTTGCCTTACTAACTGCTCATGTTTGGGTGCTCTGTGGTGGATACTGTGTTGTGTCAACTAAAACTGGGTTACTATCTGCTAGGGTTGGGGTTAGAAGAGGTGTAGCTGGTTGTCTGTCGAACTGGGTAGGGGTACAAACTGCAAGAGTCTGGGTTATGTGTGACGGGGCTAGTTCTTGGGAAAGTACAACCGTAGTTCTATCTGCATCGACGGGTAGCACTATCTTTTCTGAAGACAGTGTTTTTACTCCCTTAGATACTGCCATCGCCCCCTCCAATTCAAATGGATGATAAACAAGAAAAGTAATTGAACGTACAGACATTGTATGATAGACAGGTGCAATGGAGAGTGGGGAATAAAAGAGGGCATGAAATAATTCACATTTATGTTGTCTAATCAAACAACATAGCATGACACAATTTCAAATATATGATGGCTAACTAAACAGGATAGCATGACACAATTTCACATATATGATGGCTAACTAAACAGGATAGAATGACATAATTCAAAATATGATGACTATGTAAACAGGATGACATGATATAACTATATGATGTGTCTATTAAAGTGGTTGGCATGCTATAATTCACATACATGCCGTCTATGGAAACCAGATGGCATGATACAATTCACGGATAGAATGACAAAATTCAAAATATGATGACTATGTAAACAGGATGAGATGATATAACTAATATGATGTCTTTATTAAATGGGATGGCATGGCGTAATTCAGATACATGCTGCCTATGTAAACATGATGGCATGACATAATTCAAATACTGTATATGATTTATGTGCTAAGAAAGTAAGCAAATGGCAATCGCATATATAATGTCTAAACTAAGAAGATGACATTCAATATTTTGTATATAATGTAAAAACTAAGCAATGAAAGACAACATACGCATGATATGAGTAATATAACCTTGCCAAGCTTGAGCATACACCTCAGGGGGGAAATAGGACTGGTCATCTGTCTCTGAATCCTCCTCTGAGGAGCTATCTATAACCCGCAAGGTATCTGCTTCACCAGGTAGCATTGCCTGCTCTGAAGACCTTGTTTCCACTCCAGATTTTTCCATCACCAATTCAAATGGCTGATGCACAAGAAGAGTAGTTGAATATAAGAACACTGTCGACAAATGGAATACGTGATACAAAAAAAGGATGGCATGATATAATTCACATATATGATGCTTGGCTAAACAGCATAGCGTTGCATAATTCATATACATAATGCCTTGCAACAAGATAGCATTGCATAATTCACATATATAATGTCTTGCAACAAGATGGCATTGCATAATTCACATGTATATATGGTAATTAGACACTAAACAGGTGGCATTCGCACAAAGAATGTCTAAACTAAGCAAATGGCATAGCAAGGCAAGACAACATATGCACGATATGAGCAAGATAACCATGCCAACTTAAGAGCATACACCTCGGGGGGAAATAGTACTGGTCATCTGTCTCTAAATCCTCCTCTGAAGAGCTATCCGTAACCAGCAAGATATGCGCTTCGTGAGATAGCATTATCTGCTCTGAAGACCTTGTTTTCACTCCAGATTTTTCCATCACCGTGTCAAATGGCTGATGCACAGGAAGAGTAGTTGAATGTACTTACATTGTTGACAAATGTACTACGTAATGAAAAAAAAGGATGGCATGATATAATTCACATATAAGATGACTGGCTAAGTAGGATGGCATTGCAAAATTCACATATATGATGCCGGGCTAAACAAGATGGTATTGCATAATTCACATATATGATATAGAAAGTAAATAGATGGCATTCACACAAAGCATGTCTAAACTAAGCAGATGACATTTTTAATGTATAAAGTAAGCAATGCAAGGCGCCATATGCATGATATGACCAACATCAGCATGGCAAGTTAGAGCAAAGACCTCAGGGGGTAAATAGGAGTGGTCTGCTCCCTCTGAATCCCCCTCTGAACAGTTATCATCCTCTTGATTACAATCTAGAATGGGGGAGGGGGCTACCTTTGCGCCCACCATGGAGCGACGTCCGCATGAAATTTTATTGCCACGCAAGGCTCGTCTCTTTTGCTCTACATGTTCAGTACCATTGTGTACAATAATTGACATGCATAGGAATAAAACATAGTGAGATTATGTAAGGAGTGCATGCAGAAATCTAGAGTGATGGTAGCAACCTGTGGACAGACCCAAAACCAGTGATAGCAAGTAGATAATAGCTGCCATTAAAAAATATAGATAATGGCTCCTTTACTGTTTGTTTCCCACCCAACGTGAAAGTCATAGTAGACACCCGAGATTAACCAGGTAGTAAACAGATAATATTCATTGCTGCGCCGATATGTACCCCACAACCATTTAAAAACTTAAGTTTGAGCATTAGTTTGGAGCTGACTCGGAGTCTAACAGGTGAAGAGGACGATAAAGTAGCATGTAATATTAAGCGATGCATAACGTAAGAAGACACGAAAGGGTGCGGCCTCTCTTGCAGACCCGTGTAGTCCTCGAGGTCATCTACTCAGTTGATGATGGTAATGCAGTTGTGGTGGCTGTCGGCGACGTCGAAGAAGATCTGAGACAGCGGAAGATAGTCTGGAGGGCGGATCCCTGCTGTGCTGGACCCTTCCCTCGTTGGAGCAGCTAAGCTGGGGTGGACGACGGCGCAGCAGGAGCGGAACAAACCACACAAGGTTTTGTTCGAAACCTATCTGTAACGGAAGTAATTCTATAAGGTCTCGTTTGAATTGGAGGATTCTAACAACGCAGGGATAGGAAATACACATGAATAGGATAGGAATGCACATGCAAAATAGAGCATTTGCAAATACAGGATTTCTATCAATCTGGGTGTTTGGTTCACAGGAATATAAAGAAGCATAGTCAAATTAAGTCAAACCACAAGAAAATGTAAAGTTATAATGCTATTATGCTACTATCACTTAGTCTTGTTCTTCATGAATAAGAATTTTAAAAGAAGGGCCAAGTGGATATTAAAATTCCTACAGTTTTTCTTTAAAAGAGACACTAAAGGAACAAATAATACTTTCGACCCAGGCCACTACCCTACTAGCTAAACTCCCAGACCCATCTACACATGCACAGCTCCAACATGCAGAAATAAATAATGATGGCTTTCGAGAGAGTCCATCACGGATAGCTAACTTGCCTAGTACCCACTGCTTGTCATACAGGAGAAACTAATCGTATTCCTCGGTACTACGCATGCTAGGTGGACAATATATATAACATGTAAAGTAAAAAAACAATGCAACAAGTGTACAACCTCTACGGTGAAGCCATGTCGATCCCAGCATCATTGGGTTGGTAGCTAAGGATGTTGGGGCTGATGTGGCTGTCGGAGGAGGCGAGAAGATCTTAGGCATCTGGAGGTGGAGTCAAGGGTACTGCTCCGTTGTGATGTAGGGTTTCGTCATTGGAGCAGCTCCGGTGAGGTGTACGACGGCGAGGTTGAAGCAGGACAAGAGAGACAATGTTAACCTGAAGTGGTATTCTAATAGCATCTGCAATAGATGATGTAAACAAAATACATCACCAAAAAGTGCTAGATGTAAAATACATCAGCCGCTCATCTCTGAACTTAACTGGCGAAACTGAATTTAACTGTCAAAACTGAATTTTGTTGTCGAAACTGAACGCACTAGTAGCAGAAAAGCAGTGCACTAATAGTTTTGGCCACTCGAACACTAGTGGCAGAGGAGCAGTGATCTAAATCGGTAGCTGCTCCAGCAGGGAACATACTGATACGTCTCCAACGTATCTATAATTTTTGATTGCTTCATGCTATATTATATTCTGTTTTGGATGTAATGGGCTTTGTTATACACTTTTATATTATTTTTGGGACTAACCTATTAACCAGAGGCCCAGCCCAAATTGCTGTTTTTTTGCCTATTTCAGAGTTTCGCAGAAAAAGAATATCAAACGGAGTCCAAACGGAACGAAACCTTCGGGAACGTGATTTTCGGAACAAACATGATCTAGAGGACTTGGACCCTACGTCAAGAAAGCAACCAGGAGGGCACGAGGTAGGGGGGCGCCTACCCCCCCCCCCCCCCCCCCCCCCCGGGCGCGCCCTCCACCCTCGTGGGGCCCACGTTGCTCCACCGACGTACTTCTTCCTCCTATATATACCTACGTACCCCCAAACCAACAGAAGCATCCACGAAAACCTAATTCCTCCGCCGCAACCTTCTGTACCCGTGAGATCCCATCTTGGGGCCTTTTCCGGCGTCCTGCCGGAGGGGGCATTGATCACGGAGGGCTTCTACATCAACACCATAGCCTCTCCGATGATGTGTGAGTAGTTTACCTCAGACCTTCGGGTCCATAGTTATTAGCTAGATGGCTTCTTCTCTCTCTTTGGAGCTCAATACAAAGTTCTCCATGATTCTCGTGGAGATCTATTCGATGTAATCTTCTTTTGTGGGTTTATGATCAAGTTTATCTATGAACAATATTTGAATCTTCTCTGAATTCTTTTATGTATGATTGGTTATCTTTGCAAGTCTCTTCGAGTTATCAGTTTGGTTTGGCCTACTAGATTGATCTTTCTTGTAATGGGAGAAGTGCTTAGCTTTGGGTTCAATCTTGCGGTGTCCTTTCCCAGTGACAGCAGGGGAAGCAAGGCACGTATTGTATTGTTGCCATCGAGGATAACAAGATGGGGTTTATTTCATATTGCATGAGTTTATCCCTCTACATCATGTCATCTTGCTTAAAGCATTACTCTGTTCTTATGAACTTAATACTCTAGATGCATGCTAGATAGCGGTCGATGTGTGGAGTAATAGTAGTAGATGCAGGCAGGAGTCGGTCTACTTGTCGCGGACGTGATGCCTATATACATGATCATACCTAGATATTCTCATAACTATGCTCAATTCTATCAATTGCTCAACAGTAATTTGTTCACCCACCGTAATACTTATGCTCTCGAGAGAAGCCACTAGTGAAACCTATGGCCCCCGGGTCTATTTTCCATCATATTAATCTTCCAACACTTAGCTATTTTTATTGCCTTTTATTTTACTTTGCATCTTTATTATAAAAATACCAAAAATATTATCTTATCATATCTATCAGATCTCACTTTCGTAAGTGACCGTGAAGGGATTGACAACCCCTTTATTATGTTGGTTGCGAGGTTTTTATTTGTTTGTGTAGGTGCGAGGGACTTGAGCATGGCCTCCTACTGGATTGATACCTTGGTTCTCAAAAACTGAGGGAAATACTTATGCTACTTTACTGCATCACCCTTTCCTCTTCAAGGGAAAACCAACGCGGTGCTCAAGAGGTAACAAGAAGGATTTCTGGCGCTGTTGCCGAGGAGGCCTACACCAAGTCAAGTCAAGATTTGACTCCCGACAACGAGCCATTTCTGGCGCCGTTGCCGGGGAGTCTACGCAAAAGACAACATACCAAGTACCCATATCAAACTCTTATCTCCCGCATTACATTATTTGCCATTTGCCTCTCGTTTTCCTCTCCCCCACTTCACCCTTGCCGTTTTATTCGCCCTCTCTTTCCGTTCGCTTCTTTTTCGCTCGCTTCTTGTTTGCTCGTGTGTTGCACTGCTTGCTTGTCACGATGGCTCAAGATAATACTAAATTGTGTGACTTTACCAATACCAACAACAATGATTTTCTTAGCACTCCGATTGCTCCTCTTACCGATACTGAATCTTGTGAAATTAATGCTGCTTTGTTGAATCTTGTCATGAAAGATCAATTCGTCGGCCTTCCTAGTGAAGATGCCGCTACCCATCTAAATAGCTTCGTTGATTTGTGCAATATGCAAAAGAAGAAAGATGTGGACAATGATATTGTTAAATTGAAGCTATTTCCTTTTTCGCTTAGAGATCGTGCTAAATCTTGGTTTTCGTCTTTGCCTAAAAATAGTATTGATTCATGGAATAAGTGCAAATATGCTTTTATCTCTAAGTATTTTCCTCCCGCTAAGATCATCTCTCTTAGAAACGATATTATGAATTTTAAGCAACTTGATCATGAACATGTTGCACAAGCTTGGGAGAGAATGAAATTAATGATACGTAATTGCCCTACACATGGTTTGAACTTGTGGATGATTATACAAAAAATTTATGCCGGATTGAATTTTGCTTCTAGAAATCTTTTAGATTCGTCCGCGGGAGGCACTTTTTATGGAAATCACTTTAGGAGAAGCTACTAAACTCCTAGATAATATTATGGTTAATTATTCTCAATGGCACACCGAAAGATCTACTAATAAAAAAGTGCATGCGATAGAAGAAATTAATGTTTTGAGTGGAAAGATGGATGAACTTATGAAATTATTTGCTACTAAGAGTGTTTCTTCTGATCCTAATGATATGCATTGGTCCACTTTGATTGAGAATAATAATGAATCTATGGATGTGAATTTTGTTGGTAGGAATAATTTTGGTAACAACGCGTATAGAGGAAACTTTAATCCTAGGCCGTTCCCTAGTAATTCCTCTAATAATTATGGTAATTCCTACAACAATTCTTATGGAAATTTTAATAAGATACCCTCTGAATTTGAGACTAGTGTTAAAGAATTTATAAATTCGCAAAAGAATTTCAATGATTTGCTTGAAGAAAAGTTGCCTAAGATTGATGAATTGGCTAGGAACGTTGATAGAATTTCTCTTGATGTTGATTCTTTGAAACTTAGATCTATTCCACCTAAGAATGATATCAATGAGTCTCTCAAAGCCATGAGAATTTCCATTGATGAGTGCAAAGAAAGAACCGCTAGGATGCGTGCTAAGAAAGATTGCTTTGTGAAAGCGTGTTCTTCTAGTTTCTATGAAAATAAAGATGAAGATCTAAAATTTATTAATGTGTCTCCTATTAAATCTTTGTTTTTCAATATGAATCTTGATAATGATGGGACTGAATATGATCCACCTTTACCTAGAAGGCGTTCCAAAAATTTGGAGTTTTTAGATCTTGATGCTAAATTTGATAAAAGTGGGATTGAAGAAGTTAAAACATTAGATAGCAATAAACCCACTATTTTGGATTTCAAGGAATTTAATTATGATAATTGCTCTTTGATAGATTGTATTTCCTTGTTGCAATCCATGCTAAATTCTCCTCATGCTTATAGTCAACATAAAGCTTTTACTAAACATATCGTTGATGCTTTGATACAATCTTATGAAGAAAAACTCGAGTTGGAAGTTTCTATCCCTAGAAAACTTTATGATGAGTGGGAACCTAGTATTAAAATTAAAATTAAAGATCATTAATGCTATGCTTTGTGTGATTTGGGTGCTAGTGTTTCCATGATTCCAAAAACTTTGTGTGATTTGCTAGGTTTCCGTGAATTTGATGATTGTTCTTTGAACTTGCACCTTGCGGATTCCACTATTAAGAAACCTATGGGAAGAATTAATGATGTTCTTATTGTTGCAAATAGGAACTATGTGCCCGTAGATTTTATTGTTCTTGATATAGATTGCAATCCTTCATGTCCTATTATTCTTGGTAGACCTTTTCTTAGAACGATTGGTGCAATTATTGATATGAAGGAAGGGAATATTAGATTACAATTTCCACTAAGGAAAGGCATGGAACACTTCCCTAGAAAGAAGATAAAATTACCTTATGAATATATTATGAGAGCCACTTATGGATTGCCTTCCAAAGATGGCAATACCTAGATCTATCCTTGCTTTTATGCCTAGCTAGGGGCGTTAAACGATAGCGCTTGTTGGGAGGCAACCCAATTTTATTTTTAGTTTTTTGCTTTTTGCTTCTGTTTAGGAATAAATATTTGATCTAGCCTCTGGTTAGATTTGTTTTTATGTTTTAATTAGTGTTTGTGCCAAGTTAAACCTATAGGATCTTCTTGGATGATAGTTATTTGATCTTGCTGAAAATTCCAGAAACTTTCTGTTCACGAAAACAATTACTATAAATCACCAGAACGTGATAAAATATTTATTCCAATTGCAGCAGATCAATAAACAAATTTCCTAGGTCTTCCTATTTTGTATGAATTTTTGGAGTTCCAGAAGTTTGCGTTAGTTATAGATTACTACAGACTGTTCTGTTTTTGACAGATTCTGTTTTTCGTGTGTTGTTTGCTTATTTTGATGAATCTATGGCTAGTAAAATAGTTTATAATCCATACATAAGTTGGAATACATTAATTTTAACACCCATATAAATAAATAATGAGTTCATTACAGTACCTTGAAGTGGTGTTTTGTTTTCTTTCGCTAACGGAGCTCACGAGATTTTCTGCTAAGTTTTGTGTTGTGAAGTTTTCAAGTTTTGGGTAAAAGATTTGATGGATTATGGAACAAGGAGTGGCAAGAGCCTAAGCTTGGGGATGCCCATGGCACCCCAAGATAATCTAAGGACACCAAAAAGCCAAAGCTTGGGGATGCCCCGGAAGGCATCCCCTCTTTTGTCTACTTCCATCGGTAACTTTACTTGGAGCTATATTTTTATTCACCACATGATATGTGTTTTGCTTGGAGCGTCTTGTATGATTTGAGTCTTTGCTTTTTAGTTTACCACAATCATCTTTTCTGTACACACCTTTTGAGAGAGACACACATGATTCGGAATTTATTAGAATACTCTATGCGCTTCGCTTATATCTTTTGAGCTATATAGTTTTTGCTCTAGTGCTTCACTTATATCTTTTAGAGCACGGCGGTGGTTTTGTTTTATAGAAACTATTATTCTCTCATGCTTCACTTATATTATTTTGAGAGTCTTAAACAGCATGGTAATTTGCTTAAATTGGGAAATTAATCCTAATATGCTAAGTATTCAAGACTAGTAAAAACTTTCTTATGAGTGTGCTGAATACTAAGAGAAGTTTGATGCTTGATGATTGTTTTGAGATATGGAGGTAGTGATATTAAAGTTGTGCTAGTTGAGTAGTTGTGGAATTGAGAAATACTTGTGTTGAAGTTTGCAAGTCCCGTAGCATGCACGTATGGTAAACGTTATGTAACAAATTTGAAACATGAGGTGTTCTTTGATTGTCTTCCTTATGAGTGGCGGTCGGGGACGAGCGATGGTCTTTTCCTACCAATCTATCCCCCTAGGAGCATGCGCGTAGTGCTTGGTTTTGATGACTTGTAGATTTTTGCAATAAGTATGTGAGTTCTTTATGACTAATGTTGAGTCCATGGATTATACGCACTCTTACCCTTCCATCATTGCTAGCCTCTTCGGTACCGTGCATTGCCCTTTCTCACATTGAGAGTTGGTGCAAACTTCGCCGGTGCATCCAAACCCCGTGATATGATACGCTCTGTCACACATAAACCTCCTTATATCTTCCTCAAAACAGCCACCATACCTACCTATTATGGCATTTCCATAGCCATTCCGAGATATATTGCCATGCAACTTTCCACCGTTCCGTTTATCATGACACGTTCATCATTGTCATATTGCTTTGCATGATCATGTAGTTGACATCGTATTTGTGGCAAAGCCACCGTTCATAATTTTTCATACATGTCACTCTTGATTCATTGCCTATCCCGGTATACCGCCGGAGGCATTCATATAGAGTCATACTTTGTTCTAGTATCGAGTTGTAATCATTGAGTTGTAAATAAATAGAAGTGTGATGATCATCATTCATAGAGCATTGTCCCAATAAAAAAAGAGAAAGGCCAAATAAAAAAAGGAGGCCCAAAAAAGAGAGAAAATAAAAAGGGACAATGCTACTATCCTTTTTTCCACACTTGTGCTTCAAAGTAGCACCATGATCTTCATGATAGAGAGTCTCTTGTTTTGTCACTTTCATATACTAGTGGGAATTTTTCATTATAGAACTTGGCTTGTATATTCCAACAATGGGCTTCCTCAAATGCCCTAGGTCTTCATGAGCAAGCACGTTGGATGCACACCCACTTAGTTTCTTTTGTTGAGCTTTCATGCATTTATAGCTCTAGTGCATCCGTTGCATGGCAATCCCTACTCCTTGCATTAACATCAATCGATGGGCATCTCCATAGCCCGTTGGTTAGCCGCATTGATGTGAGATTTTCTCCTTTTTGTCTTTTCCACATAACCCCCATCATTATATTCTATTCCACCCATAGTGCTATATCCATGGCTCGCGCTCATGTATTGCGTGAAGGTTGAAAAAGTTTGAGATTACTAAAGTATGAAACAATTGCTTGGCTTTTCATCGGGGTTGTGCATGATGAGAGCATTCTTGTGTGACGAAAATGGAGCATGACTAAACTATATGATTTTGTAGGGATGAACTTTCTTTGGCCATGTTATTTTGAGAAGACATAATTGCTTAGTTAGTATGCTTCAAGTATTGTTACTTTTATGTCAATATTAAACTTTTATCTTGAATCTTTCGGATCTGAATATTCATACCACAATTAAGAGGGTTACATTAAAAATTATGCCAAGTAGCATTCCGCATCAAAAATTCTGTTTTATCATTTACCTACTCGAGGACGAGCAGGAATTAAGCTTGGGGATGCTTGATACGTCTCCAACATATCTATAATTTTTGACTGCTTCATGCTATATTATATTCTGTTTTGGATGATTAATGGGCCTTGTTATACACTTTTATATTATTTTTGGGACTAACCTATTAACCGGAGGCCCAGCCCAAATTGCTGTTTTTTTTTGCCTATTTCAGAGTTTCGCGGAAAAAGAATATCAAACGGAGTCCAAATGGAATGAAACCTTCGGGAACGTGATCCAGAGGACTTGGACCCTACGTCAAGAAAGCAACCAGGAGGGCACGGGGTAGGGGAGCGCGGCTGCCCCCCTGGGCGCGCCCTCCACCCTCGTGGGGCCCACGTTGCTCCACAGACGTACTTCTTCCTCCTATATATACCTACGTACCCCCAAACCAACAGAAGCATCAACGAAAACCTAATTCCACCGCCGCAACCTTCTGTACCCATGGGATCCCATCTTGGGGCCTTTTCCGGCGTCCTGTCGGAGGGGGCATTGATCACGGAGGGCTTCTACATCAACATCATAGCCTCTCCGATGATGTGTGCGTAGTTTACCTCAGACCTTCGGGTCCATAGTTATTAGCTAGATGGCTTCTTCTCTCTCTTTGGAGCTCAATACAAAGTTCTCCACGATTCTCGTGGAGATCTATTCGATGTATCTTCTTTTGCGGTGTGTTTGTTGAGACCGATGAATTGTGGGTTTATGATCAAGTTTATCTATGAACAATATTTGAATCTTCTCTGAATTCTTTTATGTATGATTGGTTATCTTTGCAAGTCTCTTCGAATTATCAGTTTGGTTTGTCCTACTAGATTGATCTTTCTTGCAATGGGAGAAGTGCTTAGCTTTGGGTTCAACCTTGCGGTGTCCTTTCCCAGTGACAGCAGGGGCAGCAAGGCACGTATTGTATTGTTGCCATCGAGGATAACAAGATGGGGTTTATTTCATATTGCATGAGTTTATCCCTCTACATCATGTCATCTTGCTTAAAGCGTTACTCTGTTCTTATGAACTTAATACTCTAGATGCATGCTGGATAGCGGTCGATGTGTGGAGTAATAGTAGTAGATGCAGGCAGGAGTCGGTCTACTTGTCCTGGACATGATGCCTATATACATGATCATACCTAGATATTCTCATAACTATGCTCAATTCTATCAATTGCTCAACAGTAATTTGTTCACCCACCGTAATACTTATGCTCTCGAGAGAAGCCACTAGTGAAACCTATGGCCCCGGGGTCTATTTTCCATCATATTAATCTTCCAACACTTAGCTATTTTTATTGCCTTTTATTTTACTTTGCATCTTTATTATAAAAATACCAAAAATATTATCTTATCATATCTATCAGATCTCACTTTCGTAAGTGACCGTGAAGGGATTGGCAACCCCTTTATTGCGTTGGTTGCGAGGTTTTTATTTGTTTGTGTAGGTGCGAGGGACTTAAGCGTGGCCTCCTACTGGATTGATACCTTGGTTCTCAAAAATTGAGGAAAATACTTATGCTACTTTACTGCATCACCCTTTCCTCTTCAATTGAAAACCAACGCAGTGCTCAAGAGGTAGCAAGTACTACCAGAGAGCAGCCGGGGCAGCTGGTCCTGCAGCAGCAGCGCCCGGAGCAGCAGCGCATGCGAGAGCTGGGGCAGCTGGTCGTGTAGCAGCATCTCGGGTAGAAGCAGCAGGGACTCGAGCAAGAGCTGGAGCTGCTGCTCGTGCAGCAGCAGCGCGAGCAAGAGTAGAGCAGCAGCGCAAGCAAAAGCAAGAGCATCAGCGGGAGCTAGAGCAAGAGCACACGAGGCAGGGGACCAAGAGCAAGAGCAGAGCAGCAACGCGAGCGAGGGCCGAAGTAGTAGCAGCAGTAGCAGCATGGCTAGCGAGAGCCGGAGCAGCAGCAGCTCCTACTGATGTGGACGTCGCCGTCGAGGGATCGACGACGTGGAGGAAGTGGCCGGCGCCGCCGCCGTAGATGGAGCCGCACCATGGCGGCTCCGGACCGAGCGCCGGCAGCACCGTGAGATCGAATCAAGAAGAAAATGCAGCGATTACTGTAGAACCTCTTTGGTGGCGCCGATTAGGCCTGAGCTTCATCCCAGGAATCGGTGATGGTGCTGCTCTTCCGGTGGTGCAGGTGAAGACGGTGCTGTGGGAATGTAGGTGGCGCGATAGACGAGGCGAGCGTCGTGGCAGCTCCTTGGAGGTGGAGGACGGGGTGGCTGGGCCGGTGGGACGACGAGATCGACGACGGATCCTCATCCGGTGTGGTGGATGAGGGACATCGAGCTGTTGCGGTGGACGATGTCATCGGGGAAGTGGCTTCAGCTGGGTGGCGGACGGAGGAGGGTGTGGGGCTTCGCGGGCTTTCGCTACCTCGGTGTACGATTGGGGGCGGAGGGGATGGGAGGGGGACCATGGCTTAGGGATGCGCTTGTCCGAAATGTGGAGTAAGTTACGAAAGTAACCCCACCGATTTGAACTAGGTGGTTCTTTCGGTTCAGGGGTATCACGAGAATTTCGCATCTCGGGATTTCGCAGGAGGTGGGAGTTTTCGCGCGCATTGTAATTTTGGGATAGAAAGGCACGGGTTGAGATGGAGGGAATTTTAGGAGAACAACGAGACAAACAGATATCTTAAAATTTCAGGATAAGAAGGCGCGGGTTGAAATTTCCGGACAAGCGCACTTCCCTTGACGAAAAACCAAAAAGAAATCAATTCGCACCACACAAGAGAGTCTAGTCCCGTGTACTGTACCAAATCAATTCGCACTACAAATGCCATTCAAAACTTTGAATCCATGTTATGTTCAATTAAAATATTTTGCTACGTTTATAATGCATGCAACCTGCTACTCAAATAAACATTTTAGTGCATTTCAAACATATATACTACGCTTCAATATGAACTAAATTTGAATTCGTTTCTCTATTTGAATAAGATCTACAATCATGATTGTTGTCAAGTTAAACCATTTGAATTCATCTCTATTTAGTAAGATCTACAATCATCATTATTATCAAGTTAAACCATCTTTTGTATATTATCTTCACAGCACACCACATGATTACTGTCGAGTTAGATATGAACTATGTGTACTATATGAACTCGAACTCGATTTTTTGAATCCACTTATGTTGATTTCAAATCACGGTACATTTCAAGCTCTAGCTAGATCTTCATAATCTAAACCATGTTTCATATGTATAATGTGTTTATCACATAATGTATGGTGCCCCACCTCCTACGCCTACAAGTATTTAGCTGTGAGTTGCAAACGCCACACATTATCAACAAATTCAAATAAAATGTGAGATGGTCGATATATAGTATGGTTTAAATTGTTCGATATTTAGTTGTGAGCTGCAAACGCCACATATTATCACAAAATCAAATAAAATGTGAGATTGTTCGATATATGGTATGGGTTAGATTGTTCGATATTTAGCTGTGAGTTGCAAACGCCACAAATTATCACATTATAGTATAACATGTCCAAAACCACACCACGCGTATCACCGCTATATTCATGCATGCATAGGTTTATAACACTACGATCTCTTATTCAAATATATGAATCCACTTTCATATCGAATTATGATCTTTGTTAGTTTCTTACACCCACACAATCCTCTAACCTTTGTAGCTAACCCTAACTTTCTCTCGTGCATGCACACGCCCTTCTCGCCCTCCCCCTCCCTCAGCATTCTATCCATCGTGCACATTCATTTTTTTTCTTTAGGTCGTTCTCCCACGGTCTCCACAACTCCTTCTTTCCGACACACACCGATCGATAAACCTCTCTAATGATGTCTGCCTACCACATACACACACACACTTTCCATCTCCTCCTTTCTCTGTCCATACCTCGTGTCTCTCATACGGTCCCACACACGTGTAAACTCTCGCCCCTCTTTTCATCGATCTCACAATCGCACACTCTTCCCCCTATCTAGCTAGTAGGTCTCTCGCACCACCTCCCAGCTCCATCTCTCTCTCTCTCTATCCGTCTCTCTGGGCCTTATTTGCCTCTAACAAATGGATGTACACCGACCGATCTCTAGCTAGTTATTAAAGATGAGGATAAGATATAACTCATTGTAGACATACTTTTTTGTCATCTCTAAATTACATTCAAGACTCAAGATAAGACTGTCTTATCAACCATTGTACATGCCCTAAGGCTCCTGCAGGCGAGCGCATGCACCCTCCATCTTCGAAATAACTAATTGAGGAGTACTCCTTTCAAAGATCGCTCTCAATTTCCTAGGTTGTGACAAGTGGCGCACTGCATGCGCCACTTGTCGCAACAGTGCGCCACTTGTCGCAACCTGTGAGTTTTTCCTTTTTTTATACATTTGTTTATTCAAACGTTTTATCTCTAAAACCGTGCGTCCAAATCTCGAATCTTTTTCACCCTTCGATTACTCGTGTCGAGATCTTCAAAACTAGATCCCACGTTGATAGGTTTTGACGAACTTTTTTTCACGAAAAAACCGGACGCGAACCGGGAGCACCATTTTTCCCTTTTCGGAAGTCTTTTCCGAGAGACACGGCCGTGCCTCTCACGGAAGCAAAGCCGTGCCTCTCGCAGAAGAAAAAAAAAGAAAATGTATTTTTTTCGTTTTCAAGAGGCATAGCCGTGCCTCTCACGGAAGCAAAACTATGCCTCTCACTGAAGAAAAAAGAAGAAAAAATGTTTTTTTGTTTCAAGAGGCACGACCGTGTCTCTCACGGAAGTAAAACCGTACCACTCACAGAAGGAGAAAAAAAAGAGAAAACACGTTTTTTTCGTTTTCAATAGGCACGAACGTGCCTCTTGCGGAAGCACGTGCCTCTCACGGAAGAAAAAAAAGAGAAAATGTGTTTTTTTGGCACGGCCATGCCTTTCGCGGAAGCAAACTCGTGCCTCTCACGGAAAAAAAAAAGAGAAAACAAGTTTTTTCCGTTTCCGAGAGTCACGGTCATGCCTCTCGCGAAAGCAAAACTGTACCTCTCACGGAAGCAAAATCATGCCTCTTGCGGAATAAAAAAAGAACAACATGTTTTGTCGCGCAAAAAAAGATAGAAAAGACCGGTGACAAACCGAAAAGTTGAAAAAAAGCCCCCAAAAAACCCATCCAAAAAGCCGAAAATGCATGGGAAAAAATCCGGGGCTAGCGCCCGAAGCGCGACACGTGGCGACGGTTGAGAGCGCGACACGTGGCGACGGTTGAGAGCGCGCCACTTGGTGCACTCTCAGCCCACCCCCATGTGATTGTCGGGAGACTCCCGAAGGAGCGCTCGCCAACTAGTTGCTCCCACCTATCGAAAGCTTCTAGTCCTGTTTTTGCTTACACAATTTGGTTTTATCAATCTTCCAAAAGCTTATGACCTGGCTTTCCAGACGGTTTTTTCCTATACATTTTGTCCAGTTTTTCCCAGTTACATTTCTTTTTTTTCCTTTTTCTTTTTCATCAATTTCAACTTTACTTTGAAATTTTCGAAAGTTTTTGAAGTTCATGCAATTTTGCCAAAACTCGTGAACATTTTTCAAACTTGTAAACTTTTTTCAAATCCATGATTTTTTTCAAAACTTGAACTTTTTAAAAAAAAATGCACGCTATATCAAATCTATGAACTTGTTTTATTAAAATCCTTGGAATTTTTTTGGTTTTGAGATCTTTTTAAACGTCCGAACTTTTTTTGTCAAATTTGCGAACTTTCTTCAAATTTGTGATTTCTTGCCAGATTTGTGTTTTTTCCTAAATTCATGAACCTTTTAAATTTGCGAACATATTTTTAAACTCATGAATATTTTTTCAAATTCATAAAAAAATTCTAATTTTTCAATTTTTAAATCTTGAACATTTTTATTTTACCAATTTTTAAACTTCAACTAAAGAAAACCTTTAGATTTTCCTGAAACAGCAAATCGGCGAGCAAAAGAAAAGCAGGAAAGAATACCAGCGAACATTTTTGACAAAAAAACCAGCGAGGCTGAGCGAGCGCATTAATAAGAGAGCGAGCAAAAAAAACAGCAAGGCTAAGCGAGCCCTTTACTGAGAGTGAGAAACTAAAAGTCAGCAAGGCTGAGGAAGCGTCGTAACGTTTACGTGGCCAAGGCCCACGCGAGCGCCCTATGCGCTGCGGCGCCAATGGTGCATAAGGTGCCGAAGACCGGGAGCAACTAACGAAAGAGTACTCATTCGGGAGCCCCCGCAAGGGTCACCTGGGGTGGGATGAGAGTGTGCCACTTGGCGCTCTCTTAGCTGCGCCACGTTTCGCGCTCTGGACGCTCCCTTCGATCTTTGATTTTTTACTTCTACACGCGTTTTTGGCTTTTTAGATGGTTTTTCTCAGGGTTTTTTGGCTTTTTGGTTTTCCTTCATTCTTTCTTAGGTTTTGAAAAAAACTCAAAAGATAAATTTTGCGCAAAAAAACTCGTTTATTTCCTTTCGCGAGAGGCACAGTTGTGCCTCTTGGAAACGGAAAAGAACGCATTTTTTTCTTCCGCGAGAGGCACACATTTACTTATCATGGAGGCACACATTTACTTAGGCACGGATTTTCTTCTGAGAAGGAAAAAAATGTGCTTCCGATTTGTTTTTTTCTCGTGAAGAAATAGTTTGTGAAAATCTATCAACATGGGATCTAGTTTTGAAGATCTCGGCGTGAGGAATCCAACCGTGAAAATGGTTTGAAATTTTGATACATGGGTTAAGAGATAAAACATTTTTAATAAACGAATCTACGGAGAGAAAAAAAGAAAACTAACAGGTTACGACAAGTGGCGCACATGCAATACACTACTTGTCACAACCTATGGAGGTGTAAGTGACCTTTTTGCAAAGAGTACTCCTTAATTAATGATTTCACCGAAGAGGAGCTCTCGACCTACCCTGGGAGCACCTATGCAATGCCTTCAGTGCCCAATTGCACGCTGACGCTCGCGTGCTTACGCGGGCCATGGCCCAATAATAGTTCGCTTTTGGTTGTTTACCCGTGTGGCCATTTTTCCTTTCTAGCTCACTAAAGCCAGGTCACTTTCCGTAAAAAAAACAGCCAGTTGAGTTGCAGGCATTGACCACTGATTGTTGACTTTTCTCAAAAAAGGTTGTGAAGTTTTAAAAAAAATTGAAGAATTCAAAAAATGGTTTAATAGTTTAAAAGGTCCATGGATTTGAAAATTGTTCACGAAAATGAAAAAAGTTTATGATTTGAAAAAGAATTACAAAATTGAAAAAAATCAAGGCTTGGAAATGTTCATAATTTGAAAACAAAATCATAAAAATGAAAAATATTTATAATTTTAAATAATTTACACAATGTGAAAAGTTTCATAACTTGAAAAAGTTCATAATTTTGGAAAAAATGATGAATTTGAAAAAATCATCACTTTAAAAAGTTCACAATTTTAAAAAGTCCATGAAATGAAAAAAGTTTACAAATTCAAAAAAAGCTCACAAAATTTAGCAAAAATTCACGACTTGGAAAATGGTCGTAATTTGAAAAAATATCACAAAAATGAAAGACTTCACAAATTAGAAAAAAAACAAAATTGTAAAAAGAAGTCCATGAATTTGAAAAAGTTCATGAAATTTGAAAATTATTTTCAAATTGGAAAAAGGTTACACATTTGACATAAATAAAGAAGAAAAAAGATAAAAACGTAAAACAAAAATAAAAAGAAAGCGAAAAAAAGAAAACAGAAAAGGAGAGAAAACCGAGCAAAACCCATGCTAGAAAAAGCAGAAAGAAAACCCTGCAGATTCTTCATGGGAAGGATCCCAAAAACTAGTGAAAGAAAATCCTACATGGGCTCAATTTGGTACGAAGTGTTGTGGAGGTGTGTGTGCCATGCAAGAGAAAGAGAATGGCTATAAGTGGCGCTTAAGGGGGCAAATAGGATTTGGGGAAATAGGAGCCACCGTCCATGAGGCTGTGTCATGCTGGGCCGGTCCCCAATTTTCAGTGAAAGTCGCGTCCACACATTCTAGACACAAAATTCAGTTTGTTTGCCAGTGTTGTGATGACGAAAAAGTTAGTTGTATCTTGTCTGTTTGTCCTTTTCGACAACTGGGCTGTTGTAGATAGATGATATAACTGCATGCACGTCTAGACTTTGTACACATTAAAACTAGCTTCAAATCACAAGACCGAGTCCTGAAAAACGGATCACACATCCACAGAGATGTTTCAGCGATGTGGTGTGGATGTAGATGTCAGAAAGAAAGGCAGCACACTCGACGTGATGGGTGGATCGCTCTGGAAGATGAGGTTGAATGAATTATTGGGGAAGAGAGGAGGAAGTGCGACGAGAGCGATGTGGTTTTAAATCCGTGACTTTCTCTCGCGGTTCCATTGAATCTATCCGAATGTCCACTCAAGTCATTTCGTTTTCTTTTATAGCTGTATGCATTGTTGGATCTCTCCAGCACCAGCAGTTGAGTTTCTAATCACTTGTGACCAACTGTGGCACCAAGTGCAGTGCTGACAGTGATTTTCTTTTTGTGGGGGACAGTGGCCTTATGTCTGGTAGCTGCAACACGCTGGAACATACATACATGATTCACTTGATAAGCAAAGCAAAGTTAAGTGCAGACTGCAGACATTGTAGTACAGGAGCATCAGACACTTGTACCGCAGCGCAGAGGTCAAATACTATCATGTAGTACAAGATGGATCATGGCCATACACATGTTGCTGTACCGAAATGAACGAACGACCGGACGTCTGAAGCTGATGGCAACAAACAGGCGTGCCATATATGCTCCCTGGCAAGCAGATTCGGAGGCTTCACTTTCTCCACTTATTAACTTGCCATGAATGATCAAGTCCTAACCCCACTACCAGTGGCCGGCCTTTCGGGTATCGATCCACTAGGCTGCTGGTTTCACGCACAACCTCCGATTGGCTGCCTACAAGCATCCAGGATATATAAATATAAATTAGTATGGAAATTCGGTTAAAATTATGCATGTGTCAGCGACGCAAAGCCAAAGCAGCAGTGCTGCAATAAGATACTCCCTCGGTAAACAAAGCGTGGTGTCAGGCATCGCCGGGGCCCAAGAGTTGAGTTTGACAAGCCGCCGCCGCCGGAAAGGTCGCCGGTTCCTGGCCATCCTGGAAGGTGGTTCTGTCTGCTGCGCTAGCTAGGAGTAGGACCAACCATGGTCGTCGCTGATGGTAACACCGCAGCACGCGGACGCACGGGCGTAAGCAGTGAGCCGTGCACGCAACATCGTGCCTTCTCTGCAGACTACAACATCTCGCTCGTTGATCAAGTCGTGGCGTTCTAGGCCCAACGTCAAAAATGCATAATGGTATAGTAGTAAAATCTTGCCATCAGTTCCTGATCTTGCTTTGCTTCTGGACTAAGACTCCTCAAGACAGCTAGGAAGAAGGGAGCAGGCTCACAAAACCGAGTGCTCCGATCGGGCCAAAACCCCGGCAGGATCTCTTTCTAAAAGGTCCTTTTGCGAATTGTTAAGGCAGGGAGAAGAAAGAAAGGAAGGTCCGTCCCATTCCCGTCCGTCGTGGCCGCCAGTCATGGATCGGAGGCCGGTGGTTCAGGTTCGCTATCGCCGCCTACACGGCTCCATGTCAGCCGTGCGCCTCTTTCAGGTGTAAAGTCGCCACCTACCACTTCTTGTTCTGGAATATGCATGCACGCCCATCCATCTCAAGATTCATCTCTGAAAGGATCTCCTACCAAAACTTCCAGCCTGTGTCCACCTCCAAACTCTTTCTCATTCTCCTCGTTCGTCCCCGCGTCTTCTATTTTTCATTCGGGAAATAGATACGTACATCTTACCTGCTGCTTCATCTCTATGACCCCTCTAGTGCTTGGTTAGGTGAGACTTGGGTTAGTATATACCTGTTTCAGAAAGAAGAAGAAGAAGAAGAAGAAGAAGAAGAAGAAGAAGAAGAAGAGAACTAGACGGTTTCTTGCTAGAGAGCATTTTCAACAAGTGAGACAGCGATGCTTCTAACAAGGACTCGGTATTTTCCAATCCGGTCAAATAAAAACCGGATAGGAGGATAGTCACGGACAGCAATGCCAAGGATCATCCCACAAATAGTAAAACGTCACTAAATTGCCGGCACTGTGACCCCCTCCAGGAACAGTCAACTCCGAATAGTATGAAACTCCGCTAGAATTGCTGCTCTAACCGGTACAGACGTATACACAGAAAAACCGTCATACAAAATTTCAGCTCCACCTCCACTCCAAGCATTTCTGCTACAGTAGTAATCTGAAACAGAGTTCCTACTCAGACATCGTGATCGACCAATTAATCATCCCGACGTTACACGCACGGCCTATTGTTCAGGGTGTCCTCAACATCACGAACGATTCTGAAAGCCAAATCACGGAAAATTACACTAGCTAGTGGAAATATTCTGCGCATGCTGAAGACAGAGGAAACATTTGTGGCGTGCAAGGCGTCTGCGACAGGGATGCCACGTACGGGTCTTCTTCTAGCAGATTGCGAGGTTTCGGCTTTTTACGGAGGCAGAGAATTGCGAGTGATCATCGCTTTAGTTAGTAGTAGTACTTATAGTACAAATAAAAGCTGGTACAGAGAGCTAAGTATGTGCATTTGGGAGGGACCAGCAGGTTAAGTATATGGCAAATCATTCTGGCCGATGTCCCTACGCACCAAAACTCTTCCTCTTTCTTCTTCTTCTCCTTGACAGCTAGTAGTAGACCAGCACAGGTCCAAAATCATGTGATCTCAGCGTTTGGTCAGCTGTAGCTTTTCATCCTGTACTGGTACTCTACTCACTTGGGAGTCATATTTTTGAGGGGGTGCTGTTTGGCGCGCCACGGCTAGGAGATAGCTCCGGCTGAATCAAAAGGAAGTCATCATGAAACTCAATCATGAAAGTTGTGAGAGATTTGTTTCAATCAGAAAGTTCCATTTGCTACGGCTACTCTCTTGCTCCATTTTCCATTTCCATGCAAGACAGTATCATGAGACACGTGAACTTTGGCCTAGTTCCAACTTCCAACGCACATTTTTCATGATCCCAAACTAGTACTAGCTGGTTCTTGGACTGGACGGCCACGGAGCCCCGGAAAAGGCGTGTGCCAACTAACAGTCATGGAGCGAACCTAGCAGTCGTTAGACCATGCCAAACCGCTAATACCTTGGATGATGATGATGATGCTATTGTCCTCGTTGTATATTCTTCTTCTTCTCTTTTTCCGTTGGTTGCTATGAGCACCTAGAGCCCAACTTGGCAAATGTGACCCCTATACAATGCGCAAACCCAGTCGCGGGTAGTAACCAGTCATGCCTAATTTTTCTTCGCTGCATTCAACTATCTCATCTTAGATACCTAAAGTCCATACATAGCATGCAAAATAAAATCTATGTACTACATAGGTAATCTAAGCTAGCCTACAGTACTCGTCGTCGTCAAAGATGCCAACGACCTCCATGCCGGCAATGCCGGACGGCCCCGCCTCTGGGTGGATGGCCTCCTGTCGCATCTCCGGCTCCTCGTCGGACACTATCTCGGCGAAGATTTCACCGAACTCCGTGCCCCGCTGGCAGAGGAAGCGGCGGTTGGCCTCCACCTCGGCCTTCGACTGGATGGAGTCAAGGATGGCCTACTGCTCCGCAGCCTCCTCCGCATGGGCCACCTCGTACTCCGCCATGGCTACGCTCGCAGTTGGAGGCGCCGGATCCGCTTCGCCTGCGTCGTCGTCGTCCTCCTCCTCCTCCTCCGGCTCCGCATCCTCCATGGCGGCGTCCTGCTTTGCCTCGACCTCTGCCTTCGCCTCCTCCTCGCCCGACTCCGGAGGCAGGCCGATTGTGATCCGAGCTTCGTGCCACGCCTGAATCTCCTCAAGCAGCTCAAGGCGCCGCTTCCAATGTGAGCATGGTGTATGTCGTCGCCTTCTGTCGGGCCATGGCTATCGGCAGACGGCGAGCGAATACAGGGTGACAAGACGGAGAGGAGGGAGATGAGGGAAATGGATGCGGCTACGCTTGGGGATCACCGTCCGGCTTAAATAGCCGGACTTTGGCCCTCGAACGGTGAGCCGGAGCGGTGCCACGAGGCGGCATGAATACGTCCACACCTATGCCGGAGGAGAAGCCCGTCAAACTGATGGGTTTTCGCGTGGGAGCCCGCTGTTAACCCAACATGGCGGACCCGCCTGGCACGCCCAGCCACCCCATATATGTTTCAAATTTGGGTTGGATATGAGAGCTACGGGTCACTCCTAGTGTAGGAGCGACATGAGGAGCCCATCCATCTCAGTTTTTCTTACCGGTCGGGCGGTTGTGGATGCTCGGAATGGCGCCGATGGAGCATGTGGTGGTTGGCATGATGCAAGCCGCGGAAAGTGAAGAAAAAGAATTAATTTCATGATGCATCTAATAATATTAATTTCATATTGTGAATCTTAATATTTTTTCTATAAACTTAGTCAAAGTTGATAAAGTTTGACTTCGACCAAATTTTATATACGGGCTAAAAAGAAACGGAGAGAGTACATATATACACGAGAGTGTCCAATTTCCCTGGGTGTGACAGTGAGAGTAACCACATGTGAAAAATCAAGGGGAGCGCAGAAAAAGAAGACGGATAGGTGAAATTGGAAAGAAACTTGCACCCATTCCATCCCAGGAAACATGCATGGTGCCCGAGCCTATTGCGCCAACCACTCGCTGTGCACCAAGACGCAGACCCAGACCCATTCAGCGCCAGTGACGAGCAGAGACCAGGGGCTCCCCGAGCGAGGAGACCAGGGGCTCCCACCCTGCCCGTCCCAGCGCCCCCTCCCCTTCTCCTCCTCCCGCCGCCGCCGGCCTAGGCCTCTGGGCCTTGCTCGTGTGGTGTCGGCGGCGGCGGCCTTGTTCTCCCCTCCCCCCCCCCCCCCCCCCCCCCCGCGCAGCGCCACGGCTCGGGCGGCTGGCGGCGGTGCACTTCGGCGGCAGCGGATCCGGCGGCGGCGTGGTCCCTTGGGTGGCGTGGTGCCGGGTGGCGAGGCGGCGGCGGCGTGGCTGCTTGGCGATGGGGCCCAAAAGGGCCCCGATCTGGGTCTGGGCGGGCCTGGCCGGGGCTTCTCGGCATCGTCCCTGGCAGACGGCGGGGCGACTCGTGCGGGGGGTCGCGGCGACGGCAGCTCGTGTACTGCAGCGCGGCGACGGGGCTTCACGAGCCCGCTTCCGGCTCGGCCGGCCCTATCTGGGCCTTCGGCGCGGGGGCGAAACATAGTTTCGGGGGGGGGGGAGCTGGAGCCGGCACGAGCGCCGGTCGTGGCCATGGGCCACTTCTCCGCCTCCCCTTTCCCTTGGTTGATTGGTCGCGGGTGCCTGGTTTGCCCCTGTTGCTACGTCCGGCCGGTTCCTGCCACGGGCAGTGGAGGTTGTCCCCTCCCGCGTGGCTGCTGTTGCTGCCGCTCCTCGTGTTGGGGAACGTAGTAATTTTAAAAAAAATCCTACGCACACGCAAGCTCATGGTGATGCATAGCAACGAGAGGGGGGAGTATTGTCCACGTACCCTCGTAGACCGAAAGCGAAAGCGTTATGACAACGCGGTTGATGTAGTCGTACATCTTCACGATCCGACCGATCCTAGTACCGAAAGTACGGCACCTCCGCGATCTGCACACGTTCGGCTCGGTGACGTCCCACGAACTCACGATCCAGCAGAGTGTCGAGGGAGAGCTTCGTCAGCACGACGGCGTGATGACGGTGATGATGAAGCTACCGGCGCAGGGCTTCGCCTAAGCACTGCAACGATATGACCGAGGTGTATTATGGTGGAGGGGGCACCGCAGACGGCTAAGAGATCAAGGATCAACTTGTGTGTTCATGGGGTGCCCCCTCCCCCGTATATAAAGGAGTGGAGGAGGGGGAGGGCCGGCCCTCTACTATGGCGCGCCCTGGGGAGTCCTACTCCCACTGGGAGTAGGATTCCCCCTTTCCAAGTAGTAGGAGTAGGAGAGAAGGAAGGGGAGGAGAGAGGGAAGGAAGGGGGGCACCCAATTCGGATTGGGCTAGGGGGGGCGCGCCCTCCACCTTTTCCCTTCCTCTCCTCTATTCCACTAAGGCCCAATAAGGCCCATATACTCCCCGGGGGGTTCCGGTAACCTCCCGGTACTCCGGTAAATGCCCGAACTCATCCGGAACCATTCCGATGTCCAAACATAGGTTTCCAATATATTGATCTTTACGTCTCAACCATTTCGAGACTTCTCGTCATGTCCGTGATCATATCCGGGACTCCGAACTACCTTCGGTACATCAAAACACATAAACTCATAATACCGATCGTCACTGAACGTTAAGCGTGCAGACCCTACGGGTTCGAGAACTATGTAGACATGACCGAGACTCATCTCCGGTCAATAACCAATAGCGGAACCTGGATGCTCATATTGGTTCATACATATTCTACGAAGATCTTTATCGGTCAAACTGCATACGTTGTTCCCTTTGTCATCGGTATGTTACTTGCCCGAGATTCAATCGTCGGTATCCTCATACCTAGTTCAATCTCGTTACCGGCAAGTCTCTTTACTCGTTCCGTAATGCATCATCCCGTAACTAACTCATTAGTCACATTGCTTGCAAGGCTTATACCTCTCCGATACACAGAGTGACAAATCCTAATCTCGATCTATGCCAACTCAACAAACACCATCGGAGACACCTGTAGAGCATCTTTATAATCACCCAGTTATGTTGTGACGTTTGATAGCACACAAGGTGTTCCTCCGGTATTCGGGGGTTGCATAATCTCATAGTCTGAGGAACATGTATAAGTCATGAAGAAAGCAGTAGCAATGGAACTGTAACGATCATAATGCTAAGCTAACGAATGGGTCTTGTCCATCACATCATTCTCCTAATGATGTGATCTCGTTCATCAAATGACAACACATGTCTATGGTTAGGAAACATAACCATCTTTGATAAACGAGCTAGTCAAGTAGAGGCATACTAGGGACACTTTGTTTTGTCTATGTATTCACACATGTACTAAGTTTTCGGTTAATACAATTCTAGCATGAATAATAAACATTTATCATGAAATAAGGAAATAAATAATAACTTTATTATTGCCTCTAGGGCATATTTCCTTCACCTCGTTCCTGGTTGCCTCCTCTGTTCCTGCCGGTCTCGCTTCATTTGCCACGGTGAGACGGCGATGGGACTGCACGGCCGTGGTGGCGCATGTTGGTGGGCGGCGTGTTTGGTGGCGTGCGATGGATCGTCTGGGGTCGTGGGTGGTTGGTGGTCAAGAGAAATCCTTGTTGGCTTGTCCGGCACCGACGCGGTGACGCCATTGGGCGCCGCCATGCCTTCCTGAAGGGCGTCGGTTCACCCCTCCCCCCGCACCCCTCTGCGTACCGGGGGAAACCCTAGGACTTGTCCGGGCAGCAGCGTCGTCGGCGTCGCGATCCTTCTTGAAGGTGTTGCTTGGTATGCGGCGGTCCGGAGTGCTTGGAGTGTGGTGGAATTCTCCGGTGGGCGCAACCGTTGTGGGTCTCCATCGTTTTCGTTGATCCATTGCTGTTCGCATTTGTTTCTTTTTCTGTTTTCTCTTTCCTTTCTTTTGGGCGTGACTCTGCTGCTTCTGCCCCAGCACCTATCGTTGGCTGTATCAGTGATGGTTGCTTTGTATTCGGTTGCTTTGTAATACAAAGCGGGGGGAAACCCTTTTTCATAGAAACAAAAATGTGAAATCTGGCATGAATAGTGTCATAAAAATACAAAAGCAACATTTGACACTATTCACATCTGAATTTGTCTTTTTGTTCCTCAATTTACATTTTGAGTTTGGACCTGAAATTTTTAGGAGGTGTAGTCACATTCCTTGTAAACATTCACATTTATTTTCAGAATTTTTGAAACATTTAAAATTCATGTTCACACTTGGAGTATAAGAAGCACCCCAAGAATGAGAGCACCTGATACTTCCCCTGATGAACTGGGTGGGTAGCGGTGGCTCTTTCGCTACCTGATTCACAAAATGTGAGGGACCTTTCGCTGTTCGGTGTTCGGTGCTCGGCATGGCATGTGCACCATCTGTCGTGCATCTCTCTCTCTCATCTCTTGAGCAGAAGGACTATGTACGTCGTCCACTGGAGAAATGCTGAACCAAAATTTTGACTACTTAATTAATGTAGGCGTCGTTCAAAGTTGAACAAAAGTTAAAACGCCTACCAAAACAAGGCAAGCCAGAGCAAGAATTAAACACTTGAGTTGAATAGCACCAGCACCAGCACCAGCACCAGCACCAGGGTGTTCTCAACATCACGAACGATCCTGAAAGCCAAACCACGGAAAATTACACTTGTGGAAATATTCTGCGCATGCTAAAGACAGAGGAAACATTTGTGCCGTGCAAGGCGTCTGCGACAGGGATGCCACGTACGGGTCTTCTTCTAGCAGATTGTGAGGTCTAGGCTTTTTTCGGATCCAGAGAATTGCGAGTGATCATCGCTTTAGTTAGTACTTCCTCCGTAAACTAATATAAAAGCGTTTAGATCACTACTTTAGTACAAATAAAAGCTGGTGCAGAAAGCTAAGTATGTGCATTTGGGAGGGACCAGCAGGTTAAGTATATGGCAAATCATTCTGGCCGATGTCCCTACGCACCAAAACTCTTCCTCTTTCTTCTTCTTCTCTTTGACAGCTAGTAGACCAGCACAGGTCCAAAATCATGCGATTTCAGCGTTTGGTCAGCTGTAGCTTTTCATCTTGTACTGGTACTCTACTCACTTGGGAGTCATATTTTGAGGGGGTGTTGTTTGGCGCGCCACGGCTGAATCAAAAGGAAGTCATGAAAGTTAATCATGAAAGTTGTGAGAGATTTGTTTCAATCAGAAAGTTCCATTTGGTACGGCTACGGTCTTGCTCCATTTTCCATTTCCATGCAAGACAGTATTATGAGACACGTGAACTTTGGCCTATAGTTCCAACTTCCAAACATTTTTCATGATTCCAAACTACTCCCTCAGTCCCATAATATAAGAGCGTTTTTTTACTAGTGTAAAAAAACGCTCTTATATTATGGGACGGAGGGAGTACTAGCTAGTTCTTGGACTGGACGGCCACGGAGCCCCGGAAAAGGCGTGTGCCAACTAACAGTCATGGAGCGAACCCAGCAGTCGTTAGACCATGCCAAACCGCTAATACCTTGGATGATGATGATGCTATTGTTCCTCGTTGTATATTCTTCTTCTTCTTCTCTTTTTTGTTGGTTGCTATCAGCATCTAGAGCTGAATTTGGCAAATCTGACCCCTATACAATGCGTAGACCCAGCCGCGGACAGTAACCAGTCATCCCTATTTTTTCTTAGCTGCATTCAACTACCTCATATTAGATACCTAAAATCCATACAAAGCATGCAAAATACAATCTATGTACTACATAGGTAACATACAGTACTCGTCGTCGTCAAAGGTGCCAACGACCTCCATGTCGGCAATGCCGGACGGCCCTGCCTCTGGGTGGATGGCCCCCTGCGGCATCTCCGGCTCCTCATCAGAAACTATCTAGGCGAAGATTTCACCGAACTCCCCGCCCCGCTGGCAGAGGAAGCGGCGGTTGGCCTCCACTCGGCCTTCGACTGTATGGAGTCGAGGATGGCCTACTGCTCCGCTGCCTCCTCCGTCTAGGCCACCTCGTACTCCGCCATGGCGAAACTCGTAGCCGGAGGCGCCGGATCTGCTTGGCCTGCGGCCTGCGTCGTCATCCTCCTCCTCCTTCGGCTCTGCATCCTCCACGGCGGCGTCCTGCTTTGCCTCGACCTCTGCCTCCGCCTCCTCCTCGCCCGACTCCAACGAGTCCGGAGGCAGGCCGGTTGTGATCCGAGATTCGTGCCACGCCTGAATCTCCTCAAGCAGCTCAAGGCGCCGCTTCTGACGTGAGCATGGTGTATGCCGTCGCCTTCTGTCGAGCCATGGCTATCGGCGGACAGCGAGCGAATACAGGGGTGACAACACGGAGAGGAGGGAGATGAAGGGAAATGGATGCGGCTAGGGTTGGGGGTTACCGTCCGGCTTAAATAGCCGGACATTGGCCCTCGAACGGTGAGCCGAAGCGGTGCCACGCGGCGGCATGAATACGTCGACACCCATCCTGGAGGAGAAGCCCGTCAAACTGATGGGTTTCCATGTGGGAACCCGCTGTCAACCCAACATGGCGGACCCGCCTGGCGCGCCCAACCACCCCATATCTGTTTCAGATTTGCATTGGGTATGAGAGGTGCCGGTCACTCCGAGTGTGTAAGGACCGACATGAGAAGCCCGTCCATCTCAGTCTTTCTTACCGGTTGGGCGGCTGTAGATGCTCTAACCGAAACCAAGATGCCCGGAATGGCGCCGATGGAGCATGTGGTGGTTTGCATGATGTAAGCCACGGAAAATGAAGAAAAAGAATGACATTGCTTCCAAATATCTTCTTTGCCATTCCAGCGGCAGCTTCGGCTTTTTTCGAGTTTCTTCAGGAGCGGATTTGACCTGACCAGTTTGCGCGGGCGGCCCAAGGAAATTGACGCAGTGACACGTAGAGTATTGTATGTACATATATACACGAGAGCGTCCGTTTTCCATGGATGTGACAGTGGGAGTAAGAGCAGCTCCAACGGGCCGACCCAAAACGTTCACCTGCATCCATTTCGGTCGGCGTGGACAAATGAAGTGGCCCAACGCGCCGACCAAAACCCAAAAAGCGTCCGCTTCGCGTGCCGACGCATTTGCGGCTCAAATTTGCGGCCAAAATGCGTCGGCGCGGACGCGAAGCGGACACCTCGCGCACCTTCTGGGTGTCCGCCGCGTCCTCGCCTGGCGGCCGTCCAACTACCGTGGTCAGCTTAATTTATGACGGCCGCCCACCTCGGGCCCACGCGTCAACGACAGTGGTCGGCCTTTTTTAATCCGAGCATGCGGGGGGCGTCCTCATCCGCTTCCAGAAGCCCCCGTCCCCATCTCGCCACCCCCTCTGCTCCCTCGTCGGCGGCAACCTAGCCACCTCTAGCCTAGCAAATGGGGATCTTCTCCGGCTCCGGCAAAGCCAAGGGCAAGGCCCGGCCACCCCTCTCCCCCGCCTCCGCCGGCGGGTTCTACTCGGCAGAGGCATCGCCTGAACGTGCCAGTCCACCAGGTGGAGTGGCACTAGCAGCACCACGTCCCTCTCCCCTACCCGGACATAACCCTGCCGCACGACTGGCATTTGGGTCCGGAGAGGATCCCGGTGCCGGCTGAGCCACGGTCGGCCAGGGCGCACGCGTAGGATGTGCGGCGCCGGCGGGCGCCGGAGCAGCGCAGCGACGCCGCGTACGCCTTCGACTCGCCTAACTGGGCTTGTTGGTTCGCCTTCGAGCACGAGGAGGCGAGGCGACGCGGCATCCGCGAAGTTGACTGTAGCTTGCCGCCGCCCCCGCTCGTCGTCCGCGACGAGGACTAGGAGGCGGAGGCCGCTACCAAGCGACCATTGCGGTTGTCTTCCGGGAGAGTGAGGAGGACGGGCGGCGCAGGGTGGCGGAGAAGGAGGAAGATGAGGCGGCGTACCAGGCTGCCATGGTGGAGGCCATGGCCCTCTCCGCGGCGGGTGACTGTGTCATGCCGCCAGTGACCCCGCCGTCCCCAGTCAAGGCCGAGCCGGAGCCAGCCCCCGTCGAGCGCTACTCCTGGACGGAAGTAGTGCACGAGTGGGTCAGCCGCCGTCGGTCTGGATGGAGGCGACGCCGGCGCAGGAGGTGGCGTACCTCGAACACTGGCGCCAGCAACGCCTAGCCGAGGAGCGCCGCCACAGCGAATACCTCGAGATGCTCGAGCGCGACGCCGAGAAGGAGTAGCGAGAGGCCGAGGAGTAGGCGCGCCAGGCCCAGGCAGCGGCGGCAGCGGCGCCCGACATCAACGTCGTCTGGAACACGGCGTTCCCCTGGGCCGGCCCTGCGCCGACGTTTATCGACCTCACCGGCTCCGAGACGACGACGAGGACGCCTAGGGAACCGCGCGCCGCCTCGTAGTTAGTTTCTTATGTTAATTAATGTGGATGTGCACGCGTGGACTATCGCCGGCCTTCGTGGTCGGCTTTTAATGTTTAATTAATGTTTGTTTTTATTTTCAAAATATTTGTATCCTTTTTCTTTCGCGCGCCGTTCAAATGGGCCGGCCCAGCGTTGGGCACATGCATCGACCCAAACGTGGAAGTGGACGTTGGTGTCCGCCGGCCGACATAAACGGACATAAAGCGGACAAATTCACCGTCCGTTTGGGTTGACCTGTTGGAGTTGCTCTAACCACAGGTGAAAAATTAAGGGGAGCGCAGAAAAGAAGACGAAGAGGTGAAATTGGAAAGAAAGTTGCATCCCATTCCATCCCATCCCAGGAAACATGTATGGTGGCCGAGCCTATTGCGCCAACCACTCGCTGTGCACCCTTTGAGTGCCAGTGACGAGCAGAGAAACGCCGTGGAAGGAAGCAGTGATGCGTGCCCAATGTACACCAAAATGGGATGGATTCAGTGGCCCCATGGCTCGGATTTGCACTTGTCCGCGTGCCACAATCAGAATCGAGACGGCAATGAACGAACGATGCTCGTGGACGATGATGATGATGAACTGGGTCTGGGTCTGGGTGTGGGTGGGTAGCGGTGGACGCTCTTTCGCTACCTGAACCGCTGTCCAGGCATTATCTATGCAATGTTTTGGCGCTATTAGTATTAGATGGATGGAGAGCATCTTCGTGCAAGATGTTTCCTGACATTTCGCTGTTCGGTGCTCGGCACGCCATGTGCACCATCTCTCGTGCATCTCTCTTCTCTCCTCTTGAGCAGTAGGACTACGTACGTCCGCTGGAGAAATGCTGAACCAAAAATTTGACTACTTAATTAATGTAGGCAGCGTTCAAAGTGGAACAAAAGTTAAAGCGCCTACCAAAACAAGGCAGCCAGAACAAGAATTAAACACTTGAATTGAATAGCACCAGCCACCGCTTAGTTTGTTGTCTAGTCTAAAATAAAATAAACTAATAGTAAAACACGGTGGTTAGAGCATCTACAGCCGGGCGCCCCAAATCGGCCTCAACCGCCCGGGCTGCCCACCCGGTCACTGATCGGTCACGATTTTCTAACCCAGACAGACGCCTCAAACGCGCCTCAAACGCCCAGGCTGACCGGCACCCATCATATCCAGCCTAAATGTGGAGCGAATATGGGGTGGCCGAGTATGCTCGGGCGCGTCCGCCTGACAAGCCCGGCCCACCACCGACCCCACGGCTGTCCCACAAAAAACCCCATCCGGCTCATCGCTCTGAAACCCTAGCTCACTCACTCTCCTCTCTCGCTCCGTCCTCTCCTCTTCCCACACCGTTTCCGATCAAATCCGGCACAGTGTCGAGCTCCGGCATCCATGAGCTTGCCCTCTATATCGCCTTGGAGCGGTCCAGGTGGAGACCAGGGGCAACACCGGATCTGCAGCCTCGCTGCAGAAATAGCTTCCCCGCCGGCACTGGCCCCTCCCGGCCCGTGCGCAACTCCGACAGGCGGCATGCGCAATCCGCGCCTCCCCTAGGTCGTCCCCTGCCCCCGCCGGCTACTGCTCCCCCATGTGGGTAGCGGTGGGTGCTTGTGCCTGCCCCGCTGGGCCGGACACGCACGCCGAAATCAGAGACGCGAGCGGCGGGGCATCGGCAAAGGGAGAGGAGGGAGGCGGAGAGTCCGTGCGCCGCTGCCGCGGATGGAGGCGGAGCCCGACGAGGACGCGCGGCTCCTCGAAGAGGTCTACCGCTGGTCGCTTATGACCGCGGAGACGGACGCGCGGCGGCTCCGGCGGAAGAACGCCAAGGCGCTCCAGATTGCCATTGAGCAGTCCGAGCGTGAGGCGGCAGAAGCAGCAGCGGAGGCGGCTCGGCTCTCGAAGCTCAAGCGGCAGCAGGACAGGGAGGTCCGGCGGCTCAAAGGGCTTGTCATCCTCTCCGACACCTCCGATGACGACGATGACCACGGGTCCTCCTCGAACTTCTCGAACGATCCGCCACCAGCCGCCGACGCCTACAGCTACGCCGGCGGCCGGAAGGGCAAAGGCTGGTGAGGAAGTGGTGAATCTCCGCCACCTCAGTCTTCAATTTCAAGATTTTAGTAATTTGTTCGTCGTTTATGTGAATTATCTGAATTGTGGATTGATCTTTTGGTAATCGAAATGTGCATTCCTCTGTCCTATTCTAAGTTTATGTGTTGATCTACGCTTTCTTTATCCATGTTGCATTGCTATTATGGTTTTGAGGGACCGGATATGAAATACACAGATGTTGACGACAAGATTTGAGGAATGCCTGATCAGTGCCTGCGGACGGCGCGTCCGTGGAGCTTTGAGGGCCCGGATTTGCAGGCGGCCGCGGTAGATGCTCTTACACATGGCCAACATGCACAAACCACTGCCAATCGAGGCAGCCAGCGTGCTATCGGTCTGACTCATTGACACAAACGAAACAAACCAACCAACACATGGCCTGCCCTGATCTACCTCCAGTGGAGACTGCCCTACCTCCATGCATTGTCCTAATCCGTCACCAGTGGCTAAGTAACAACTAAGCAAAGCATGATTTGTCCACCACTTTTCCATTATTATATATAATACCCCGCAACCCACAATAATGATACCAGATTAGCTTACTCTAATGAGCATAATATCTTATTACTGTACTAGTATTATATTTTAAATCATACATGATCACCCAAGCTGAGATCAGCATGCATGCAGGGGTAAATCAAATCATTAACATGTGGACAAGCACAACCCCCTTGCTCATATTCAAAAGCCTTCAAACAAACCGGCCAGCACCATTCGGCATGAGTGAGCGATGAGCTATATGAAAAGGCTTCAAACAAACCGGCCAGCTTGGCCTCACCCCAAGCACCAACCTAAACAAGTTGGGCTGCTGAGCTATCACACTGATTAAACATCATTATCGTGCTAACTTGATCGGTGGCAAAAGGAAGAGGTGATTGGGCCTTATCGATCGTCCGGGGAGTTATCTAAAGAGTAAATCTACGGACTACGGCTTCGGTAAGGTCCCATTTGCTGTCATTGTAAGAGTTGGCGGCTTAATTGGCCCCTGTTTGATAAGAATCAATCATACCGGGAGAGCAGTCATTTTTTGTTCCCCACCTAAATATATTACTTAAAGAGTCACAACAAGCTTTTGGTGAGAGGCTGCTCACGAGCTGGCCACAAGAATCAACAAGGATATCCTCTAGACGGACATGCATGATTGGATTGGAGCACAAAAGACGACCTTTCTAGTAATTAATTAATTCCTTTGGAGAAGATTCTTTAGCTGTATATAATCCGTTTTTTATATGTTTTAGCTTATACAAAATGCTAGTAGTACTAGTAGGGCGGAAGATCTCATTGATGCTACTACATGTCTACATGTAAAGGTCTCATTACAATTACATGCTCTATTTAGAACAGTAATAGTAGCAATAATAAAAGAAGAAATTAAAGAGGAAGAGAAGAAGAAGAAAAAGGATTGGTCAAGGAGAGCTTTGACCACCTCCCAATCGAAGAGAGTAACAAGCTACTCTACCTACAACCAGAGAGGTCTCTATTACGACGATTATGAGGCCGGCTACTTTTCCGGCGGTCGCCGGAGCCGCCATCACATCACATGACGCTGCACGAGTTGGGGTTCTCGTCGTCGAACAGGCGGTACGAGTCGTGGAGCGGCGGCGGGGGCGGCGGCGACGCGTGCGTCCCGGGCGGGCTATAGTAGTCCTGGTAGTAGGACTCCGGCGACGCGTGCGGGTACGGCATGTAGAGGTACGACGGCGACCATTGCTGCATTGGCTGCGCCTGCTGGGAGTAGGCCTGCTGCGCCGGTGCCGGTGGGTGCTGCATCATGGAGTAGGAGGAGTACCCGGCCTGCTGCTGCGAGTAGCCCCGCTCCGGCTGCGGCGCGTAGTGGGACACGCTCGCCCTCGGCTGCGCCATGTTGTAGCTCATCACCGGCTGCGGCGCGTTGAATTCCTGGTGCGCGTACCTCGGCACATGGGCCGGCGCCGGCGCTGGGGACAGGGACCTATCGGCGTCCTTGGGCTTGCTCTGTTTCTTCTTCGCCTCGCCCTCATCATCGCCGGCCTCCTTTGCGGCGGCAGCGGGTTCACTCGCGGGCTCGGTGCCCTCTGCTTTGGGCTCGGCCGCCGCGCCCTCGCCGCCGTCTTTCTTTTCCTCGTCGCTTGACCTTGGTTTCGCCTCCTCCTCCTTGCCAGCCTTCTTCTCAGATTCTGCTTCCTTCTCCGTCTCAGGCTTCTTCTTCTCCGAGGCCGTCTCCTGCTCCGGCCTCTTGTCCGAGCTGTCGGCCTGCGGCTCCTCCGCCGGCTTCTTGTCCGCTACAGCGGCATCCTTGCTGCCGTCCTCGGCCGGCGCGGGGGCGTCGGCTGGGGTTGGCGGCGCAGGGTCGGGATTCTTGGCAGGCGTGTGTTGCCATGGCAGGGCCTGCTTGCCTGACTTGTGCAGCCTCTTGATGAGCGTCTCGGCGTCCACGGTGCCCGTCACCATCACCTTGTGCAGCTGGGCGTCTACCTTCACGTCCTGCACGCCTGAACATCCCAACCAAAACGACGACCACTTAGTTAGGTAGTCAATTAAGCCGAAAGCCACACGAAAATGCAGCGGCGCGAGGAGAAGGAGGAGGGTGGCGCTAGTACCTTCGATGCTCTTGAGCACCTTCCGGACCTTCTTCTTGCAGCCATGGCAGTGGATGGTCACCCTCAGCACGAAGGTCTGCAGATCCAAGAAAGAATGTCACATGAGCATGCAACTCAACTGAATTCCTTGGACGGAAGGGCTAGAAACGGGGCGAGATGGTGTACCTGCATGGCCGCTTCTCCCGACGCCATGGGATGGGAGTGCGCTCTGCTCTGGCCTCTGGGGACTGCTCACCGTTGTGTCGCTTCTTGGTTGGGGAGCAGGATGAGGATGGAGGGGCGCTCGAGTATGTGGCTCTCAGGACGCTGGGAGCTCAGGGGAGGCAGCAGATGCGGTGCTCAACTTATAGAGGTGGACGCGGGGATGGAGTACGACCACATACGCCACTGACATATGGGCCGGGCGGCTGCTCTGCTGCGGCGGCCGTATTTATCGTTAGTACACAGGCGGCGGCGGCGGCGTATCCGTTCCGTTCCTAGGTACCAGGCGTCGTGAAAGAATTCTACGGTACCTGCCGTGCCCGTGGCTTCGTTCATGTTTTTTTAACAAAGTACGGACGCAAGCGTTACATACACGTATACACTCACCCCTATAAACGTTTGGTGGGAGGATGATATTTGAGAGTGATTTTGTTGACAATTTATGTTGGCTGAGCATGGCAATCAGCAAGCACGGCAACTCTGTTTTTCATCAAATTTTATCGTACTGGCATCCACGCGATAACTAAAGTTGCCATCAAAATGCTGTTCACTGGTTATGATTACCGTTTTCAAGGCGATCAGATATACGTTACTATCCAATTCAGACTTTTTTTCGGAATTAATACGAATAATTTTACATCACTCTGTAGCCCATGTATAATTTTTAATATTGGTCTTTGGATGAAGCCAATCTACCTGTGCAAATATAGCAAATCTGAACACTATTAACCGTTGGGTATCATCTGCACAACAACAAATTCTGCCACATGTACTACTTAAAATATTTCATGGTTGAGCTTAATCACAATGAGCAAACCCCAAAACACAAGCATTCCTCGTTTGTTTTAAAATCTTTCATGCTTTAACTATCCATATATTTCTCTTCTGAATGAAATGACACACTTTCTTTTTACTTCACGATTTACAATGCATAATACACAGAAACATAAAAAATGCATGCATTTCTTCTTTGTTTTAGAATTTTTCAGGCTTAAATTATCCAAAAAGAAATCTTCTAAATGAATTACAATTTCTTTTCTACTTTACGATTTACCGTACAATGCACAATGTGCACAAATTCTCACATCACAAACCTCCTCATTTGTTCTAAACTCTTCCATCCCTAAAGATAATTATCTTAGGTATATTTCACATGAGTTTCATCTAGCACTAGTGTAGAAAAGCCTAGTAGTGGTGTGCCAAAAAGGGCCTTGGTGGCGTTGGCACCCAACACCGCCAATATAGTGCGAGTGATAATTTTTACTGATGGCGCTTGTGCGCACGTGAGTCGTAACTATGTGCTAATGATGTGCCACGTGTCCAACACAACTAGAAATATATATCACCAGTGACATGCCATGTTAGCGCCACGCCACCAATTTCATTTTGCGCTACGTATATATAACATTAACAACTAAGCTAGCGGAAGTCAACTTCTGCTCGCGAGCTAATTTGAGCTCGCGATGAACAGTAAAATCCAAAAAATTGTAAAGCATTTCAAAAAATGTGAATATTTTTTGTGGAAACATTCACAAAATTTCTCATTGCTTGCAAAATTTCATCACGAAATGACATTCGTGTAAGTCTAGGCAAAAAAATTAGCACTACAAAATGTTTTCGGAAATAACACTTTTGGAGCACCATTTTTTTATATGACTGTCGGTGTCAAAACCGGCGGATCTCGGGTAGGGGGTCCCGAACTGTGCGTCCAAGGTTGATGGTAACAGGAGACAGGGGACACGATGTTTACCCAGGTTCGGGCCCTCTCTATGGAGGTAATAACCTACTTCCTGCTTGATTGATCTTGATGAATATGAGTATTACAAGAGTTGATCTACCTCGAGATCGTAATGGCTAAAACCCTAAAAGTCTAGCCTGTATGATTATGACTATGATTTCGTCCCTATGGACTAAGCCCTCCGGTTTATATAGACACCGGAGGGGACTAGGGTTGTACAAAGTCGGTTACAGAGAAAGGAATCTTCATATCCGGGCGCCAAGCTTGCCTTCCACGCCAAGGAGAGTCCCATCCGGACACGGGAGAGAGTCTTCGGTCTTGTATCTTCACAGCCCATTAGTCCGGCCCACCTACCATAGTCCGGACGCCCGAGGACCCCTTAATCCCGGACTCCCTCAGTAGCCCCTGAACCAGGCTTCAATGACGAGGTATCAGGCGCGCAGATTGTCTTCGGCATTGCAAGGCGGGTTCCTTCTCCGAATATTTCAACACGGTCTTCAAACGCAACGAACGTGTCCGGTTCTGCAAAACAAGTACCACACACCACCGCAGAGAGTATAATATTTCACGAGTCCAATCCACTGACAACTTTTTTGTAACGTGACATCACGTCCCTGCCTGGTTATCATTTCGAACCGTTTTTCTGCATGCCGCTTCACATTTCAAGATGCAGTTTCTATTGGCACGTCTTGTCGCAGCAGAGATCGTGTCCCCTTATTACGGGATTCTCATCAATAGGGGCGTGGGTAATCCAACCGTGCCGTCTGCACAGCCCTTAGGAACAGGCGAGTTTTAAGGCGAGTGGGGAGGCGCTTGATATTCACTGCCCTTATAAGGAGATAAGGATTCACTTCCTTCATCCACGCCTTCTCTCTCTCTGCCCTCCCATTCTCGAGCTCCAGCACCCAAGTCCTCATCTTTTCCGCCTCAAGAAAACACTCAACCATGTCCGGATCTGGATCGCAAGGCAAGTGGATGGCCTCCTCCATCAAGGAGAAGGACATCACCAAGCTTCGGGAGGCCGGGTACCTGGCAAAAGAAATCGCCCACCGGCTTCCGGCAAAGGGGCAGATCGTCCCCACCCCGAAGCCCAATGAGAGGGTGGTGTTCATCCCCCACTTCGTCCGCGGACTCATGTTTTATTACGGGCTAGATTTCCATGATCTAGCCCCAAACTCTTTCCTCAACATCTCAGCATTTATTGTCGTGTGCGAGGCCTTCCTCCGCATTCCACCCCACTTCGGACTGTGGCTTAAAATCTTCAACGTGAAGCCGAAGGTGGTGGACGGCCAACACGCAGAGTGCGGAGGTGCCATGGTGAGCAAGATGCCCAATGTCACATGGCCCAAAGGTACCTTTGTGGAGACCGTCAAAGAGTGGCAAAAACTGTGGTTCTATATCACAGAACCCCGCGACGCCACCTGGGCCGCGGCTCCCGAATTCAAATCCGGAGCCCCAATGCGGCTCACCTCTTGGCTAGAGAAGGGCCTGAATTGGTCTTCGTCGGACGAGCTGACAGCGCTGCAAACGCGCATCCAGAGCATGGTGGACAGGAACATCAAGCTCGTCAACGTGATCCAGGTAATGCTAGTTCGCCGGATCCTTCCATGCCAGAGCCGGACTTGCCACTTATGGGAGTTCAATCCGGCCGAGCACTAGACCTTGCAACAATTCTTCGGAACTACGCACGAAGATATCTGGAAGGTGCTCTTCAAGGGCAATGAGACGCCGCCGGAGACAATCGAGGACCGTGGGCACGCCCTGGCCCAACCCGCCAGTACGGTAAGTCTTTCGCATTTGAAGGTGTATCCTTCGCTTGCTTGTTCAGGAAAGATACCCAAGCCTCACTATTTATTTTTTCAGGGTTGGACAAAGAAGGCGGAGCGGATTAAGTGTCCGGCTCCGCTGCCCGAGGAACCAGCCATCCCGCTTCTGACGAAGATGCTGGTTCCCCGGCCTTACCAGGCACCGGAGAAGAAGGCCAAGGGGACCAGAGGTGGCCCCCGCTGCAAGGGCGCTTCGGACATGACGTCCGAAGAAAACGAGACTCACTCCTCCGCCGCCGAAGACGACGAGGAGGAGGAGGCAGAAAGAAACACCCCCTGAGGGGGGGGAAGGAAGAAGAGGGCAGCCTCCACAAATCTGGAGGCAGAGGCGTCCAAGAGGGGGAAGGGCTCCCTCGCGGATAACTCCGTGTGGGACGTCGACAGCAGCCCAGAACCGCGCCCCCGAAACAAGCCCCTGGCCGAATCGTGAGTACTAAAAAACCCGGATGTGTCCATATATCCGGCCTCTCTACTTCATAGTTTTAACGTGTTTGAATCATGCACTTGCAGTCCGGCTCGTTCCGACCTCGAGCGATCCGCATCTTCGGGGAATTCGCTGGACCCGAAGGTAATGGACAGCGGGTCCCTTCCGGTGGCCTCCTCTCCCAGGGCCATGGACGACACCGAGGTGCTGTCCCGCAGGATCCCAGGCCAGGGAGAGACGCATGAGGCCACCAGGGCGACGGCAGAGGGTGAAACCTCGGTCACCGGACACATGGGGGAGCACATCCCCATGGAGACTGTCGATGGGGACCGTATCCAGTGCGGTCCTCAGCCGAATACCATTCCGGAAGCCAGTGCGGCTCCGGATTCAGGCGAGCAGCCTCCTCCGAAAGAAGGAGGTGCGCCTGTTTCGCCGGTGACCTCTGTCCAACCAGAGGCACTGGATACTCTACTGGAAGCATTGTGAGGTGCTTCCATTGTTGAGGAACACCGTACCCTCATGGGTACGGTGGTTGAAAAGGTTCAGTTCGCGAAGAGCGGACTGGCCGAAGCCTGCACAAGCCTTCTAACAGGCTTTGAGGTAAGAAACGCAATTATGTGAAAAGAATGTCACCGTATAGACAGTAGCCCCTGAGACACTGTCCGGTGTTCGGAAAGAAAAGCCGGACAGAGGATCAAGTAATTTTCACAGGAAACTAACTAAATATGTCTTATGTGATTAAGCAGGCGTCATTGCTGACTACGACCTCCCATGCTGCCGAAGTCTCCGGACTGAAGCAGAGGCTGGAGCAGGCCGAGGACGAGCTCGGCCGAGCAAGGAAGCATCTGGAGGATAAGCAAGGTATGTGATGACCTTATGTATATCCGGAAAGGATGAATGACTTGTGCTGACCATAGTGCGATGATATATGTAGGAGCGGCGACTGAGGTGGAAACCCTCAAGAAAGCGCTGGCTGAGGCCAACAAGAAGGCGGCAAAGGAGCAAGCCGCTCGTGAAAAACACGAGGCCAGGGTTTGTGAGGTCCAGCAGGAGCTCCAGGACGCCGTCAAAAAATGCGAGTCCCTGGAGCGCGACATTGCGGATCAAGAAACCAAACTTGCCAAGGCTCGCCAAAGCGCACAGGATGCCAGGGTTGAAGCCCAGGGTGCCCTCCAGGAAATCCAAGAGGCCAAAAAAATCGTGGTGGGTAAGGCTTTCATTATGCAAAGCAAGTATGTGAAGAAGAGGTATCTCTTACTAACCCGGATTTGGAGTTCTCCAGGGGCGTTTGCGGATCTGCCGCGCAGTGTGTCTGACGCTGCAGAATGCTTCCGAGCCGAAGAGGGGAGCTCCACGGAGAAGCTGTTCTGGTCGCAATACCTTGCGCCAGAACATCCGGTGCCCTTTAGCGATCAGCTAAAACAGCTGGTCGAACTGCATAGGGTGGCCGAACTGGCCATGAAGGACTTAATAATCCGACTGTGGCCCGCCGAAGCCATACCCAGCAGCTACTTCGGGCTTGTGAAGCGGCTGGTCAATGCCTGCCCCCGGCTTGACGCCATCAAGCGGTCAGTCTGTATCGAAGGTGCGCGAATGGCCTTCGCATGTGTCAAGGTGCAGTGGGCGAAGATGAATGTCGTCAAGCTCGCAACCGAGGGACCACCCGAGGGCAAGGAGCACCGTACGCCCGATCGGTATTTTAGCGATGTCTTGGAGGGATCCCGCATTGTGGCAGAGCAATGTACGAAAGATGTAATCTTTGAATGAATACATTCATGTTATCTCGCCCTGTATTATGAAACAAAGTCGATTATGTAATATAATGCTTGTGAAAATTTTCCCTCTTGTGCGGCCGTGTTTATGAAATCTGAGAGTTGGCCAGTCGTCGGCTTCAACCCCCACGTAGGTAGTACGGGGGTGTTCGGGATGGAATCTAAACACTCTTGATCCAATTGTTTGGTCCTTAAAGGAGGTGTTTAGCGCAACGAACCAGGTAATCAGACCATGTGGCTTTATCACCCTCACTTAGATATAGGAGTTTGACAACAGAAATTTAGGCGCAGCCCCTAGTATCCGAACTAGGGTGCTGTAAACACCTGATCGGGTAAGAACCGATTCATCACGTAATGCGGAAAAAATCGCTAGAGATTTGAAACCTCCGAAGAGCTTTCCGGCTCACGCCGCATCATGACAGTCAGTTTTCGGCTTTCTCTACTGAGGTGCTCATCCGGATAAACCAGGACACAATCGCAGTAGTTCTCCCTTTACTACCCTAGCCGATATAGCGGAACGTAAGGTAGTAAGCACAGGAGCCGGGCAACCCAACTATTGACCAAAGGCATGATTCGGAGCCAATGCATATAATGCTAAATTCAGGGTGCCGAACTGTACTGTAAAAAGTGTTCAGACTTTGTTGCCGTAGTATGGGACGCAATGAAGCCCCTGGCGAATTAAGGCGTACCAAAGTGTACGGGTGCAATCGACAAGAATGACGAAATGAAATGAAGTAGTAAGCTAGTGCCACATAAGCTGGGCCGCAAACTGTTTCCATTATAATTTGATTAATACGTCAAAGCGCATTTGTACAAATAGTGTAATAAGCAACCTGGCTATTTGACATGCCAAGACCGAGGGGGAGCTGCGTGCGGGTCCTGAAAACAGGTAGAATGACAGTCGAGAAGAACATTTAAAGGTTCCCCCACACGTCTCTGCTACTTGCCTTCTTGGTGTATATATCCTTAGAAAGGACCGGTGATCAAGCCATCAAGGAAGGTCTGTGGAAAAGAAACCTGAGAAGGAGAAAAAAGAAAAAGTGAAAGTATGTGTGTCCAGGAGAGGTCGAGCCATATTATGGATCACAATCGAGTTATGCCTCCGTCGATGCCCATGGTATTTTGAGTGCGTAATTATGCACGCGTGGTACGAATGCCGCCACTTGGTCGGGACTGGGACGGAGGCCGAATTGCTAGTCGTGCTCTTGACGAGTAGGGCTGTCCTGCTGCAGAGTGGTCCAGACTAGTTTGACAGTGTCCCGGAGCTTGGCCGCCGAATTAAGGTTCTGCTTAAAAAGGCCGCTCTGTACTTCTACTGCTAAAGCAGCGGTGTGCTCCTCGGTACGGAGGGAGCGTTCCGTGTTTCCATTGACTGTTATGACGCCGCGTGGTCCGAGCATCTTGAACTTGAGATAAGCGTAGTGTGGCACCGCGTTGAATCGAGAAAATGTGGTTCGCCCGAGCAGTGCGTGATAGCCACTGCGGAAGGGGACGATATCGAAGATCAACTCTTTGCTTCGGAAGTTGTCCGGAGATCCGAAGACAACCTCCAGTGTGATTGAGCCCGTACAGCGGGCCTCTACACCTGGTATGACTCCTTTAAAGGTAGTTTTTGTGGGCTTGATCCTTGAGGGATCGATGCCCATTTTGCGCACTGTATCCTGATAAAGCAGGTTCAGGCTGCTGCTGCCGTCCATGAGGATTCGCGTGAGATGGAATCCATCAATTATTGGGTCGAGGACCAGTGCGGCTGAACCGCCGTGACGGATACTGGTCGGATGGTCCCTGCGGTCGAAAGTGATTGGACAGGAAGACCATGGGTTGAACTTTGGGGCGACTGGCTCCATCGCGTAGACGTCCCTGAGCGCGTGTTTGCACTCCCTCTTGGGTATATGGGTAGCGTATATCATGTTCACTGTTTTAACTTGGGGAGGGAACTTCTTCTGTCCTCCTGTGTTCGACGGACAGGACTCCTCGTCATCGTCCTCGCTTTGCGACCCCTTCTCCTTGTTCTCGGCATTTAATTTGCCGGCCTGTTTAACAACCCAACAATCTCTATTGGTATGATTGGCTGGTTTATCAGGGGTGCCGTGGATCTGACACGGACGATCCAGTATGCGGTCCAAGATAGAAGAGCCCGGATTGTTCCTTTTGTATGGCTTCTTCCGCTGACCGGACTTGGAGCCACTGAATCCGGCGTTGACCACCGTGTCATCTGTATTGTCACCATTGTTCCAACGCTTATGCATGTTGCGCCGGGGCTTGCCGTTGCTATTCTTGGCTTCGGATGTGCCAGGTTCACTTGCGTTATTATTGCTATGGGCTAGCCAACTATCTTTGCCCGCGCAAAAGCGGGTCATTAGTGCCATGAGGGCTGCCATGGACTTCGGCTTTTCCTGGCCGGGGTGTCGGGCGAGCCATTCGTCGCGGATGCTATGTTTAAAGGCCGCTAGGGCTTCGGCATCTGGACAGTCGACGATCTAGTTAAGAACCTAGTCCAGAATTTCCTGGCTGACTCTCCGGGCTGTTGGACTATATGACTTAAATCATCTGCATCCGGAGGTCGGACGTATGTACCTTGGAAGTTGTCGTGGAAGGCATCTTCTAGGTCCTCCCAGCTGCCAATGGAGTTTTCAGGCAGGCTGTTCAACCAGTGTCGAGCTGGTCCCTTGATTTTTAGTGGGAGGTATTTAATGGCATGAAGATCATCGCCGCGGGCCATATGAATATGGAGAATAAAATCCTCAATCCACACTGCGGGGTCTGTTGTCCCATCATATGATTCGATGTTCACGGTTTTAAACCCTTCTGGGAATTTTTGATCCATTACCTCGTCCGTGAAGCAAAGGGGGTGTGCGGCGCCTCTATATCGGGCCACGTCGCGACGTAGTTCGGATGGAGTCCGTCTGCGGTTTTCGGCCCGGGCATGATTATGCTTGTCACGTCCGGCTAGGTAGCCGTCGTCACGTGTCGGGGTGCGCCCCCGCGATCCGTAGATCGATCTGGTCTGTCCTGCTCTACTATCCAGGTCCTGCCGCAGGTCATATGTATATCCCCGAGCTATTTAACCTCTGCCTTTACGGTGAGTTTGCGTGGGCCGGTGTTCGGCTTGAGTTGCCGCTTTGTCCCGGCCACGTGGTGGCCGGTCAGCTGCATTACGCGCTGATGGTACAGGCTCCAGTGCCTCGTCATCAAATTGAGGTAGCAATTTGTGCTTCGGGTAACTTTTGGCTGGGCGCTCGAGGCCGTACTCCTCGGCTGCCAGGACATTAGTCCATCTGTCATTGAGCAGATCTTGGTCAGCTTGAAGCTGCTGCTGCTTCTTTTTCAGGCTCCTCGCAGTGGCTATTAACTGGCGCTTAAAGCGCTCCTTCTCGAGAGGTTCCTCAGGCACGATGAAATCCTCATTGCCGAGGCTCACCTCCTCCTCAGAGAGTGGAAGATAATTACTGTCCTCCGAGTCCTCGTTTATGGCCTATTCATCAGGGCTAACTAGCCCATCGTCCCGATCGTCCTGTTCGGCAGTTTGCTCGTCGGGGTCTTCTCTGTCTTTGGCACCATCGGGAGTGTTATCTTCTCTCGTACCGGTATCACTATCTTTTCTACGGCGTGATTTAGAGTGGCACCGCTGACGTTGGTGTTTTGGCTGTGTCTCAGGAGGTTTATCTTTGACTGGATCCTTCTCGTTATCGCCATTGTTTTCTTTAGGTGTATCCACCATGTACACGTCGTACGAAGAAGTGGCCGTCCAGCGCCCGATAAACGACGGGTCTTGGCTCTGCTCCTCTTCGGCATCATCGTCCATACCGTCGATGTCTTCGGAGCCGTAATCGAGCATGTCGGTTAAGTCTTCGACAGTGGCTATGAAGTGGGCGGTGGGTGGGAAGCGAAATTCCCCGTCATCAGCCTCCAGTTTGAACCGGATATAATTCGGCTGAGAGTCCTCTGCTAAGGAGAGGGTTTTTAATGAGTTGAGCACATCGCTTAAAGGTGAGTGCCGGAAGATGTCCGCGGAGCTGAATTCAACGATCGGCGCCCGATCAGGCTCGATGGGCGCGGATGCACGCGGGTCAGAACCTGTGGCCGGAGATGAATCCGAGGTTCCAGTGACACAAATCCCGCTAGAGTTCGGGTCTATGTGCGGCTTTAGCGCCGCTGAGTCTGCGGCTTCCGTGGCGGGGTTGAGCTTCCCGTCCTCGGATGGCGCAATCTATTCCGGATCTAGGGCCAGAGCGGTTACAGGCGCTATCTCCTGGGTATGGTCTGATGACAGATTTAGGTCATGTTCATTGCCGTGGCAGGGAGCGGCTGCCGTGGGCTCGAATCCGTCGAAGATCAAGTCTCCGCGGATACCAGCAACGTAGTTCAAGCTTCCAAACCTGACCTGATGGCCAGGGGCGTAGCTGTCGATCTGCTCTAGATGGCCAAGCGAGTTGGCCCGCAGTGCGAAGCCGCCGAACACGAAGATCTGTCCGGGGAGGAAGAATTCCCCCTGGACAGCATTGTTGTAGATGATTGACGGGGCCATCGTACCTCTTGAAGACGATGCAGCGGAACTCTCAATGAAAGCACCAATGTCGGTGTCAAAACCGGCAGATCTCGGGTAGGGGTCCCGAACTGTGCATCCAAGGTTGATGGTAACAGGAGACAGGGGACACGATGTTTACCCAGGTTCGGGCCCTCTCTATGGAGGTAATACACTACTTCCTGCTTGATTGATCTTGATGAATATGAGTATTACAAGAGTTGATCTACCTCGAGATCGTAATGGCTAAAACCCTAAAAGTCTAGCCTGTATGATTATGACTATGATTTCGTCCCTATGGACTAAGCCCTCCGGTTTATATAGACACCGGAGGGGAGTAGGGTTGTACAAAGTCGGTTACAGAGAAAGGAATCTTCATATCCAGGCGCCAAGCTTGCCTTCCACGCCAAGGAGAGTCCCATCCGGACACGGGAGAGAGTCTTCGGTCTTGTATCTTCACAGCCCATTAGTCCGGCCCACGTACCATAGTCCGGACGCCCGAGGACCCCTTAATCCCGGACTTCCTCAATGACTTCCACGAATGTTATTTCGTGATGAAGTTTTGTGAGCACTAAGAACTTTTGTCAATGTTTGCACCAGAAAAATCAGAATTTTCTTTAAAAAAATCATATTTTACTGTTAATAAGAAAAAGGGTTTCCCCCCGCTTTGTATTACAAAGCAACCACCGATACATCCAACGATAGGTGCTGGGGCCGCAGCACAAACAAGCCCAAAGAGAAACAAAGAAAAAAGAAAGAGAAACAAATGCCAACAACGGCAGATCAACAAAACAAAGATGACTGGCGACCGCTGCACCCTCCGGAGAAGTACCACCACGTTCCCAGCACTCTAAAGTGCTGCGTACCAACCAACACCTTCAAGAAGGAGCCGACGACGATGCTGCTTGAAAGGATTGATATAGTGGACTAGAGGGGGTGAATAGGCAACTAACAATTTTTAACTTTTCTTTACCAATTTAAACTTTGCATCAAAGTAGGTTGTCTAGATATGCAACTAGGTGAGCAACCTATATGATGCAACAACAACAAGCACAAAAGCAAGCAAGGGATACCACACAATATAAGCTTGCATAAGTAAAGGTACGAGATAACCAAGAGTGGAGCCGATGAAGACGAGGATGTGTTACCGAAGTTCCTTCCTTTTGAAGGGAAGTACGTCTCCGTTGGAGCGGTGTGGAGGCACAATGCTCCCCAAGAAGCCACTAGGGCCACCGTATTCTCCTCACGCCCTCACACAATGCGAGATGCCGTGATTCCACTATTGGTGCCCTTGGAGGCGGCGACCGGACCTTTACAAACAAGGTTGGGCAATCTCCACAACTTAATTGGAGGCTCCCAACAACTCCACGAAGCTTCACCACAATGGAATATGGCTCCGCGGTGACCTCAACCGTCTAGGTTGCTCAAACACCCAAGAGTAACAAGATCCGCAAGGGATTAGTGGGGGAAATCAAATTTCTCTTGGTGGAAGTGTAGATCATGGCCTTCTCAACCAATCTCTAGAAAATCAACAAGTTTGATTGGCTAGGGAGAGAGATCGGGCGAAAATGGAGCTTAGAGCAACAATGGAGCTTGGGGGTGGAAGAGGTGGTCAAGTCGGAGAAGAAGACTTCCCTTATATAGTGATAGAACAAAACCAACCATTATCCACTTACTCAGCCCGCGACGAGCGGTACTACCGCGCTCGACTAGCGGTACTACCGCACGAGCACACGGTACTACCGCAAGGCCCTGCGGAACTACCGCTGCCGCGGCAGGAGCTAGCCCAGGCCTGTAGCATAGGAGCCGAGGGCGGTAGTGCCACTGGCGCGCTACTACCGCTCCCCCTTGCGGTACTACCGCAAGGCAGGGTTGGTCTAGACTGGGAAGGCACGGACATGTAAAAATACATCCGTGGCTACTTCCGCTGAGTTCCGATCTATGCAAAAATCCAACATGGTACTACCACAAGCCTGGAGCGGTACTACCGCGTAGGGCGCGGATGTAAAAAATTACATCCGCCCCTACGTCCGCTCATGCTGATGTGCCTGGCCAGAGCTTACGGTACTACCGCGCCCATGGCGCGGTACTACCGTATGGGGCGCGGATGTAAAAAATTACATCCGCCCCTACAATCGCTCGAGTAGTTGAGCCTGGTCTGAGGCCACGGTACTACCGCTCACAAGGAGTGGTACTACCGTGAGCACCTGCGGTACTACCGCGCCTGGGGCCGGTACTACCGCAAGGGCCTGCGGTACTACCGCTCCGAAGAGCAGTACTACCGCATGCCCCAGTCCAGCAACACTAGGAGTCCTTCATTTTGCAGAGACACGGAGAAACGGAGGGTGCCCCAAAGAGCCAAAGGAAAGGTGGTGCAAAAAGGAACAGACGTGTATGAGTTGATTCCACCGAAACCTTTCCAACGCGGACCCCTCTTAATAGTACGGCTTTCCTATGACTCAAATCCACCAAAAAGAAATGTAGGGAAATGCCATCTTCAGTAGTCTTCGAGGGGCACCAAATCGTCTTGTGCCTAGTCATTATATGTCTGAAATGCTCAAGCACACGATTAGTCCGCAAAAGCATTGTCATCAATCACCAAAACAACTAAGGGATAAAAATGCCCTTACAATCTCCCCCTTTTTGGTGGATTGATGACAACACGGGATTTGCACATACGGATATAAAATAGAACATAGGCAAAGCCACATCTATAAAATATAGACGGGCTCCCCCTAGATGTGTGCTTTCTAGAGAAATGCTTTGGACTGCATGGCACACATACTAGGATCAACACTCCCCCTATATTTTATAGACAAGGCATATCTCGCAACAATAGCTAACAATAAGCAAGGAGGCACGATAATAACTATGAGCATAAAGTAAAGGGCACAAGATAGCATAGGCTCACGGGCTACTAAGTACGAATGACAATAAGGTACGCTAGAGTGCATATGTCTTACACCATATGAAAGGGAACCTGGTCTCACAAGCACAAATCAAACCAAAGCAAACAAGGTCCAACTGAACGAAAGCAAAGCGACAAAGCAAGACAACACGACACACAAAACACAAATACACAAATCCTACTCTCTCTCCCCCTTTGGCATCGAGACACCAAAAAGGCAGAGAGGACACCTACGACACAAGTGGTGGCTCAAGCTGAAGTGATCACTCGTCACGCTCCTCGTCGGACTCGGCAGCAGGAATGGTCTCCTCCTTGTCCTCCTCAGAATCAGTCGACTTGTAGCCCTGCTTTGCCATCAATTCTGCCTCTGGCGTGATGCGCTTCTCGGACCCGCTAGATATTTCCTCGCCAAGCGTCCTCAAGATCCACTTGTCGCGGCGGCGACTCTCCTTGGAAGCAACATGGGTCCGGTACTGGCCCTTGGCCTACATACAGAACAAAGCCTTCATCTTGTTCTTCAGCTTCATAGCCCAGGAAGGCTCAGAAGAGGGAGGAGCATATCCAGCAGAGCTGTACTCATCCGCTTCCTCCTCCTCAATCTCATCCTTATCCACGTCCATATGAGCAGCCTCAGCCTCAGCACGGGTAGTGGTGTTAGCCCACTGAGGCTTGATGCGGAGCTTGACAGGCTCAATTCGAATCCAGTCGGGGGCAACAAACTCATCATCGGGATAAAGCTTCTCCCAAGTCTTCATGATCAATAGAAACAGGTAAGGCCCATAGATGGGAACCTTACGGGTGAACACAGCAAACCGGAGCTCACACCACATGATATGTGAGACATCAAGTGGTTGCGTCTGAGCATGACGCGCCTCCTCACAAATGAGCATCATATCCACGAGATAGGCATGCACCTTATCCTTGTCACCAATGCGTGGAAAGAGGGAGTTGCGGGAGATCCGATGCATGATGTCAAGGAATGGGTTCAGCACCCATGCCTTCTTGCCACTGGGAAGCGTCTTCTCAACATAGTAGGGCTGAAGCTTGTTCTTGCTGGCTGACTCGGGGTTTGCATGAGGGCGAACACCAACGGGCGTGTTGAGCCCCTCATCAGGGACCTGAAGCAAATCCATGAAGTCCTTCCACTTAGCAGTCATCCGTTGTCCATTGGACATCCAGGCCAGGGTCCTTTCCTCATCAGTATGGAAGTGGACTGAAGCAAAGAACTGTGCCACAATCTCAGGGTCAAAGTCCAGATGGAAAGAGATCACGTCCTCAATGCCAAAGTGCTCCACCAGGTCCAAAGCCTCACCAAAATAGTCACGGTGCTTATCCAGCCTCATATGATTCATGTCAATCTAGTGCACGTCCACGTAGATGTTCTGCTTGGCCTTGATCACATCCAGATAGATAAGATTCTGCTGCTTGGTCCAGAACAGGTCATTCCCTCTGAAGTTTGCACGGGGATTCACATAGGGGTTGATCTTCCTTCGAGTGACAAACTCAGCCAGTGGTATCTCATCCATGCCCATTGATGGATCCTTGTTCTTGGTGGCGGTGGTCTTGGTTCTGCGTTGGGGGCATTGGAGCCCTCTGGAGCTTCATCTTGGTTGCGCAGGCGCTTCGAGCCCGTGTCACGGACGGAATTCGACCGACGGACATTGGAACCGGAGCCACCACCTATGACACAAAACACGAGAACACGCAAGAGAAGCAAGAAGGATCAATGCACAGACCACAGCAAAGCAAATCAAACATGTAGAAACAACATTGGGTAGTTGCCATAGGGAAGGTTCAACTTCAACGGTAGTACCGCACCGTGGTGTGGAACTAAAATTTTACTGCTGCTCCAGCCGCGGTAGTATCGCGCTAGGATGGCACGGTAGTACCGCACCTGGAGCGGAAGTAAAAATTTACTTCCGCGCCTCGTGCAGTAGTATCGTAGGAGGCGACAATGGCCAGAGCGGTAGTACCGTAGGAGGGGTGCGGTAGTACCGCTCGGGGTTAGATCCGAGATGAATCAGATCTGGGCACAACCGCAACAGCGGAGCGGTACTACGGTTGATCAAAAATTTCACGTGGCAACATACCAAATAGCATCTCTACAGCACTACTACTATCCTCCATCCTACTCTTGCAAAGATTTGGCCTAAAATCTCAAGAACAACATGCATCTCCCCCAAAATCTAAAGACAAAACAACGAAGCAAAGAGCGAGGGATTTGGGGAGAAACCTTGTTCCATGGCAAGAGGGCGAGGTGGGGATCGATCCCACCGGTCAGAATTCGAGGAGAGCGGCCGGAGACGGAGATCCGGCGAGGTCCTCCGGCGCCGTTCTTGGGCAGGAGAGAGAGAGAGAGACGTCATGGGGAAAAGAGTTGAATGGGTGTGGGGGAGTTGGAACTCCCCCTGCCCGCTCTTAACCCCCACGCGCTCGCGTCACCGCGGTAGTACCGCCCGGGCGGAAGTACCGCACACAGGGCGGTAGTACCGCTCATCCAGCGGCAGTAAAAATTACTGTCGTGCTGGTGGCGGTAGTACCATGCGCAGCTCCTGCGGTAGTACCGTGGCAAGCCACGGTAGTACCGCAAGCCCAAGAAAATGCAAGTTTTGCAAAAGAGGAAAACAGCCTTTGCAATACAACCTTCAAGCGAAAGGACACACCAAGAGATAACACACGAGGAACTCAAACACGAGCCCGGCACGAAGAAGGAAAGGCAAGAGACAACAAGGACCAAACACGCGACACAACCTCTCCAAAGAGAGGGCGGTGGCCGGAGCCACCTATGTTTGAGTCAATTGGTATGGCACCGCGAAGAATTATCCTTGGGCCCCTGACCAAAACTCGTCTTTGAAGCACAAGTACCATAAAAAATGGCTAATGTGAGAGAGTTGATCAATGTATGCATAATAGGGGGGAGAGTTCATTGAGAGAACAACACTCCCCCAATGTCCATGCCTACACCTAAACAAGACATCAAGATGAGTATGGTGAGGTGTGCACGGGTTCAAGCCACATTGCTCGAATCAATGATATTTAGCTCATGCCTTAACTCGCGAAATCTTGCTTCATCCAAGGGCTTCGTGAAGATATTGATAACCCACAAGTATATGGGATCAATTGTAGCCTCTTTCGATAAGTAAGAGTGTCGAACCCAACAAGGAGCTAAAGGTAGAACAAATATTCCCTCAAGTTCTATCGACCACCGATACAACTCTACGCACGCTTAACGTTCGCTTTACCTAGAACAAGTATGAAACTAGAAGTACTTTGTAGGTGTTGTTGGATAGGTTTGCAAGAATATAAAGAGCGCGTAAATAAAAAGTAGGGGCTGTTTAGATAAAGACACAACTAAATTAGTTTTAGTAAAGAGATTTTTGTCACGAGAAAGTTATTTGTCCCTAGGCAATCGATAACTAGACCGGTAATCATTATTGCAATTTTATTTGAGGGAGAGGCATAAGCTAACATACTTTCTCTTCTTGGATCATATGCACTTATGATTGGAACTCTAGCAAGCATCCGCAACTACTAAAGATCATTAAGGTAAAACCCAACCATAGCATTAAAGTATCAAGTCCTCTTTATTCCCATACGCAAACAACCTACTTACTCGGGTATATGCTTCTGTCACTCACGCCACCCACCATAAGCAAATCATGAACATATTGCAAACCCTACAGCGGGGATCCCTCACGCTTGCGCGACACGGAGAGCACCATAGGACAACACCAATAGTAAAACATGCAACTCAAACCAATCACGATCATCAATTAACCCATAGGACAAAACGGATCTACTCAAACATCATAGGATAGCCATACATCACTGGGAAATAATATATAGCGTTGAGCACCATGTTTAAGTAGAGATTACGGCGGGTAAAAGAGGGGTTACACCGCTGCATAGAGGGGGGAAGAGTTGGTGATGATTGCAGTGAAGTTGTTGGTGAAGATTGCGGTGATGATGATGGCCCCCAGTGGCACTCCGGCGCCACCAGAAGCGAGGGGAGAGAGCCCCCTCCTTCTTCTTCTTCCTTGACCTCCTCCCTAGATGGGAGAAGGGTTTCCCATCTGGTCCTTGGTCTCCATGGCATGGGAGGGGCGAGAGCCCCTCCGAGATTGGATTTGTCTCTCTGTCTCTCCCTGTTTCTGCGCTCTGGGATTCTGCCCTTCCACCGTTTCTTATATATCCGGAGATCCGTAACTCCGATTGGATTGAAACCTTCGCCCAGATTTTTCTCCGAAAAATAGTTTTCTTGCGGCCAAAGAAGAGCAGCAACCGCCTAACGGGGAGCCCACGAGGGTCAGGGGCGCGCCCCTGCCTCGTGACCCCCTTGGGCACCGTCCCGCGTTGATTCTTCTTCCCATATTTCAAAAATATTCCCAAAATATTCTCCGTCCGTTTTTATCCCGTTTGGACTCCGTTTGATATGGGGTTTCTGCGAAACATAAAACATGCAACAAACAGGAACTGGCACTAGGCACTGGATCAATATGTTAGTCCCAAAAATAATATAAAAAGTTGCCAAAAGTATATGAAAGTTGTAGAATATTGGCATGGAACAATCAAAAATTATAGATACGACGGAGACGTATCAGATATCTGCAAGGTTATCATGAGTGTTGAGATAGTTGAGCTCAATCTCCACGCGCCTAATATGATCCCGGATGAAGTGATACCGAGTCTCAATATGCTTCGTCTTGAAGTGTTGCACCGGGTTGAGAGAAATCTTGATGGCACTTTCATTGTCACACCAAAGAGGCACTTTGTCACATATGACACTGTAATCCTTTAAAGTTTGCCTCATCCATAGAAGTTGTGCACAACAACTACCGGCCGCCACATACTCCACTTCGGTGGACGAGAGAGATACACAACTTTGCTTCTTAGAAGACCAACTCAGCAAAGAGCAACCAAGAAATTGGCACCCTCCGGAAGTGGACTTCCTATCCACTTTGTCTCCCGCCCAATCAGAGTCCGAATATCCAACGAGCTTGAAGTTTGCACCTCTTGGGTACCATAAGCCAAAGTTTGGGGTACACGGCAGAAAACAAAATTTTTCCAACCTACGCACCAGCCCAGGACCACTATGGAGACTGCATACATGGTTTGATCATTTTCGTTATCGACTCGTAGCGCAGCGGAAGTAGAGTCGATGACGATCGTCGATGCAGATCCCCGCAACTAGGATTTACAACCTCCCAACCGCGAGGATGTACTCCCTCCTCTGCCCCTCGGACAGCCCTTCGGGAGGCGGTCGAATAGTCCCCCGGACGGTGTCGCGGACAGCCCTTCGGGAGGACCTTCGAAACTCGGACGGTCACTCGGACAGCCCTTCGGGAGGCACTCTCAAACAGCCCCTCGGGCACTAAGATTGAAACTACGACCTCTCTACAGAGTTGCACACATACGGTGTCATCTATCCGGCAGGGCTTCGCCGTCCAGAACTAGTTCCTGCCGGAACCCAGACAGCCTTTCAGCTCTACGAAACTATTTCGCTGGGAGGGAGAGAGAAGCCAGATCATGCATGGCACTTGTATGTGAGAAAGAGTGAGTGTGGAGGGCTGCCCCTCCACCTCTATTTATAAGAAATCCCAAGGGGTAGGGTAGTTTAACACAAAAACCCAAAATGCACATGAATGAAGTCCTTCCTCAAGGGCATAAGAGTGAAACCAAGGAACAAGAGGGGCTCCAACATGGAGCCCCAAGTATGGCCGGCCACACCCCTTTGGGGGGCCCCATGAGGGCCTCCCAATCCATCCATGTCATCCCTAGATCTTTTGAGTAAAGCCCCAAAAGGTGGCTTTCCAAAAAGTAACCAAAAAAGCACTTTCACTATTCAAGACGACATTTTTCAGCGTCCGTTCGAACTGAAAATATTTATGTGGGCTTAGAACATTTCCAGTACCCACCATAATAATTTTCAACGCGTTCTGGAACAATTCCATTTTAGTGATTTTCATCTGCGAAAAGCATCTGAACCGGTTCCTGCAGCTCCGGAACATTTCCGGTTTTTATTTCTGAAAACTCCAAAAAGTTTCCAGAATGATTCTAGCACCCTCCAAGAATTATCAGGCATGTGCCGAAACCATTTTGACTTAATGGCATACCCCGAAACAACTTTTTCGGATTCACCGAAACTCATCCGGTGACCTCTCTCTGCGGAACTTTTTCGTTGTCCGAAACTTTTCGGTGTCCGAAACTTTTTCGGTGATTTTCTCTCAGACTCCCTGTCTAGTATTTAGCAGATAGATGACCCTTAAGCATGTGACCCTATAGGTTCGGTGAAGTATAGACATGACCCAGAACCCCTTCCGATCAATGATCAACATCGGAGCCGTGGACACCCATATTGACCCCTATACCCACACGAATAAATATTCGAGTGAACCTCCAGTTGCAGTGAGCTATTCCTATTGCTTCGCGATATGTCACAAACACCCGAGGTGAGATTTATTGCATCCCCATGGATGAACAATTTGTCCACCATGCAAGTTACCTCGTTACCGGTTTTGTTCTCTTTTCTCGTTTTCGTGTTCCGGCATCCCAGTGATTAAATCACAAGGTGTCTGGCCAGACGATTATGGATACCGTAACACCGAGAGGGCCCGAGAATATCTCTCCATCGTCGGAGGAGAAAATCCCAATCTTGAGCTATCAAGTTACTTGACACACTTTTCCATGAACCCGTAAGCCGCCGTAATAGCCACCCATTTACGGATGACGTTTAATAAACCCCAAAGTTCATGAAGCAAGCATGAAGAAACTCGATACTCTCATGGTCTAAGGAATTATGCAAACGTTAACCATCTCTGTGTTATGTACCATTAACTTGTGACGAATGAATCTCTTAGCATAACATCAATCCGGGTCGATTCAACACAAATGTTCTCTCAACATTGTGCCCTCAAGGTTGCTGGCATAGACATGCCCATGATCAGGAAAACAGAACCATCATGCAATACTTGAGCTAGTCTTAGAGGCCAGACTAGGAATACATTTTACCGTTTATTATTCCACACGTGCATATGAGTCTTCCTCCGAGCCTCGTGGTTATTGCAGACTCGAGAACCATAGCAGTTATAGCATGGAACATAAACATAATTATGAACCGGGAGATAATCAATAACATTTATTATTGCCTCTAGGGCATATCTCCTACAGACTCCCACTTGCACTAGAGTCAATAATCTAGTTAATGCTAATGCACTTTACACCTATGGCATACTGGTGTAAAAAATGCTTCGCATGTGGTATAGCGTGATGTCCATCGGATCTGACAATTTCAGCTCCGTGTGTATCTCTGCGTATCCTCGCGTTTTCACGCTTTCACAAAATTCATATTTTGTGCGGACTTGGCTTTTATGTATGTGAATCACAGGTCGAACCTGAATTCCTCAGACTGAGTTATGAAGAAACTACCTGCAGTAGTGTCCCATTGACAAAAGCCAACTTGGAACCATACTAAGTTCATGAATGAACTATATGATTCAACATCTTGTTTTTCGCTTCTAAAGCGTCAACATACTTAGTCATTTGTTATAGAATTCGCCACAGTATCCTGTTGGGAACAATTTCCAACTACCGTGCCACCATATTGTGTATCACACAAAACCCTTAACTTAAATCGAAAATCGCATGGAGAAAAGATGAAGACTGTATCGATGTAACATTTTACAACGAACTCTTCATGATCTCCGCTTGCGAGAAAACATATCATCAGTACTTACTCTAGTACTCAATGACATCTTTCACTGTTGTCCCACGATCAGTACTTTGATGACTTTAGTATCCATACTCGCAACACCTTGGGAGTATCGGACATATCTGGTTGTTTAACATACCATGGAATACATGATTAATCCAAACACAAAAGTGTGTGGAATCTGCATCATGTATTTTGCTCATCAGTGTTTTGGGACACCGAGTCTTGCAAAAAACTCTTCCATGTGACTCCTTGGCAGTTTTAAATGCTAAAAGGTTTTAGCACCTTGTCAGTATGTATTCATTGCTTAGCCCTATTAGGTAAATCTATCTCCATAGATCATTATGCCTAATATTGAGGCTATTTAGCCTAAGCACTTCATCAAAAAACTATTTTCAAATGAAGTCCTAATTCGTGTCAAGAAATTTATTTCCAATTAACAATGTGTCAAGCACACAAGGTTTTTAGAAATATTATTATGCTCCCACTTACTGTCTTGAATTACAAGCATCTTTGTTACCCATTGATGAAGTCAAACCCCTTTGACCATTTCATCAAAGCATGAAGATTCCAACTCCATTTTGCTCTCTTCTGTCCATCGCTGGAACTCTGAAGTTTGCACCCTTACTAGCATCCTCTGGATAGACAAAATTCCTTGGACTGTAACACATGCAAGTCCTTGGTTTCATTTCCATCAGATGGAAATCCTATTGTCATCCATGTTTCATATCTCATGATTGAAATATGTATTAATTGCTAGTTTAATGGTTAGATTACATCTCCACGGACTTTTCACTTGCAGTGGTGTTCCGGGAGGTGCAAGTTATGAAACCCCTTTCACAACTCATCAGACATTCGCTAAACATGTAACTCAAATATTCCTTTGTGTAATATTGCAGAAACATAATTTTCTTGTTATAATAACTTCTACTTCATTTTTGAAAACCTTTCGAATGATTTCAGAAGATCCAGACTTACGTCTCATCAAGTAAATATCCATATATCTACCATGAGTCATTTCTGAAGATAAATAAATCCACCACTAACAACACTTATCTGACTACACACATCAAATGTATGATCACTAATAAGTTCGTTGTTCGTTCCTTATGGCCTGTGAACGGTATTTTAGTCACTTCACTTTTCGGAGGAAAGTTGCAAGTGTCAGATGATTCAAAATCAAACGACTTCAAAATCCATCATAATGGAATTTTTCCGTGCGGGTTTCTCCAATGTGACCAAATGCAGTGCCACACATGTGTGGTATTCTCATAGTCTTGTGACATTTAGCGTCAGTGTTATGGATGTATCATTTTACCATCAATATTCATAACATACATCCCATCTGGGATGGAAGCATGTCCCTTCATGTTATTCATCATACTGAACAACAATTGTTCTTTATGAACAACCCTTTTGCAATAAAGATTGTGCAATGGGCTAGAGTGTATGAAACTCTAAAATGAATTATGAAAGTAAACACAGAGGTAATATATTAATATCATTATTCATAACATACATCTCATTCATAATGCAAGTATGGCCCTTATGTTTATTCATAATACTGAACATCAAAAGTTCTCTTATGAACAACCTTTTTGCAAGATACCTTACACAAAGGGCTAGAATGTGTAAAACTCCATAATGAATTATGAAAATAAATACATAGGGAATACACCGATGGAAGGTATAGTAACTTTTACTATGATCCCATCGCGTATCAAAAACCTCATTCCTGGCTAGTCTTTCAGGCGGTAGTAGTTCTTGCATGGATTCGCAACAGAATGCAATCGAGCGGGTATCTTTGTGATCAACTCACAATACCCAAGAATTAGTGATTAACAAGTTTAATCATAATTCCCAAGAACTATTTCTTCTGACCAGCCTTCTATACATCAATAACTCGTATGACATTCATACATATGAGCTGGATATTCCAGTCTTCACTCCTTTTGCCTTTATACTTCTAACAGTTTAACCTTTAGTATTTCTCCTGCTCGCAAAAGAAGCACCCAACTTAAGAGTGGCGTTAGCCCCGGACTTCCTAGGCGTGTAAGTCATACTAACACCCTTTGGACACTTCCTTTCTCTTTAAGTTGTTGTTTTATTCACCTTTCATTATATGACAGGCGTTCTTCTGGATCCCTTTCCCAACAGTCAAATGCATAGTAAACACTTCTACTAATACTTGCAAACAAATATTGCTTTGTTTGTATCTGAAAATAATTTTCAGTTCCATGAATATCATATAACTATCCCAACTTTCGAAGTTTGGGTTTCATGGAAGCAACATATTCCACTTGACCGTAACAGAATTCTAGCTTTTGGATCGAACGACGAGAGTCACATGATCCATAGCATTAGCGGGAGGATACGGAAAGCATGCGATAGGACAAAGTCCTTCTCGGCACTTTTGAGGACAATCCTCATATTACGTTACCAATCATAAAGTTTTAACCAGATATTTAACATCTATTCAATTTTAACAGGGAAAGTGGAATCGCGAGCCATTATTCTACAACTATTTTGCAAGAAACACTTAGACAGTGTTCATAATTAATTGCACTGAGAATTAAACATGTTAATTCAACAGTGCGCTCCCACTCAAATCAATATCTCTCATAATTAATTTTGAGTGATACAAGATCCAGACTTCAATTCATCGCCATATAATCATCATCTCATAACGGGAATTTTAATCGGTAGGCCGACTTGCCGATCACATCTCTATGTGACTCTTGCTCATCTTTCGATGCGTGTGTTCCGAGCTCAGGACGATCCTGCCATGAACGTCAAGACAACCAAGTGATCTTTCTGCGAGGTCTGACCTCACCCGCCTCACACTTCTCTAATCGTTCGTACCCATGCATCCATGGCGCACCCCGAAAGATAGGTGCCGTGACGGTGCTACACTTGGAAGAACACTAACTACTTGATATTTTAGTGAGACATCACCCTAATAAAAAGTGACTACCGCGCAATCAAGAAGGGTGCATCATAAGGGATAAACTTCTCAGGCAATTCATAATAGCATGATATGGTATAGCCCTTTCTGACGGAGAAGTCTTTCATTTCTTCGTCTTCGGCATTCGCGTTGGTGTTCACCTTCGCGAAGATTGCCACCACCTTATCGATGCACCAGTTAATATTGCTATCTCTATAGCTAATAAAATAATGCATTACACAAGGTTGACACGCAGGTCATTTAAAGTGCAATCATATGGCTCCAGCCATCATGCCAAATCATGGCACGCAGGTCATGTTAATCAATTTACATCATATAGACATCTCATACATAATCAAATTATTATGAGCACTGCTATACCACATCATATGCACATGCAAACCCTCCTGCAAAACCAAGTTAGACGTCTCTAATCGGTTCATGCAAAAACTTGTTTTACGTGGCTTCTAAGGTTTCAAAACAAAACGAAGCTACCAACGTCCATCATCAAGTATGATAATTCAAGCGCTAGATTACACTAAAAAAATACACTTCCGTGATGATACGTGTCTGTCACAGTAGGTCGCGTTTTTTGTCATGCATGTACATCCATGACAAATTTATGACAGAATCAAGATAGTCATACATGTGCTGTCGTAGAAGTGTTCCATGATATTACCAAAATTATCATCACAGAAGTGTCCACTTCCATGACGATAAATCGCGCGTCACAGAAGTGCTTTCGCCAAGGGTGACCGACACGTGGCATCCACCGTAACGGAACGCCGTTAAGCTATCGGGTCGGGTTTTGGATCCGATAACCCGTTAACAGCCCCGGCCAATGGGGATTTTCCACGTGTAAAATCATCATTGGCTGGAGGAGACACGTGTCAGGTCTGCGTTGGCACAGGTGTCACTCATCCAATGGGCGAGACGCGCCTATGATATGTTGACACGTGGACCGGCCCATCAAGTTTAAATGGGCCGGCCCAACTGAAGGCCCACAAGATTTTGCGGACCATAATGGGCCGGCCCAGCTAAAGGCCCACGAGATTTTGCGGAACATAATGGGCTGGCCCAGCTAAAGGCCCACAAGATTTTGCGGGCCATAATGGGCCGGCCCAGGTAAAGGCCCACAAGATTTTTGTGTGCCATAATGGGCCGGCCCAGGTAAAGGCCCACAAGATTCTTGCGGATCATAATGGGCCGGCCCAGCTAAAGGCCCACGAGATTTCGCCGACATTAATGGGTCGGCCCAGCTATAGGCCCACAAGATTTTGAGGACCCTAGTAGGCCGGCCCATTAACTGGCTGCCATGTTTTGGGCCAAATGCCGACCCATATTTGATCCGGTCCATTAATGGCCTGCCACGCTCCGGGCCTAATAGTGGCCCGTATGAGATCCGGCCCGTTAAAAGCCTACCACGTTCTCGGCCAAATTACGGCCCAAATCAGGTCCGGCCCTTTAAGAGGCTTTGGGCTCAATTATGGCCCATATCAGATTCGGCTCGTCAACTGGACACTATGCTTTTGGGCCCACTTGCTAAAGGCCCACTTAGTAATTCGGCCTGATATTAGTTTTGGCCTGTTAAGGGCCCGTTTAACATTTCGGCCCTATATTAATTTCGGCCTGTTAAAAGCCTGTCATATAGTTGGGCCTAACTACGGCCCGGTTTGCATCCGGCCTGCTCGCAGCCGATATCTGATTGGGCCAAACAAGGACCGAGACAATTTTGGCCTGTTAAAAGCCCGTGATTTGATTCGCACAATCACGGGTCGGGGTTCATTTCGGTCTGCTGCCGGCCCGTGAGCTGTTCGGCACGTTTCAGGCCCAACCTACATCGTGATTGCATGACGGCCCGATTCTGTACCGTAATTTTATGGTTTGGCCAGTTTACTGCGAAGACAGGATGTATATACAGTAAAATAACTGCAGCATCGTGAATAAGAAAAAACCTAGACTATACAATAAAGAAATTACGGCATATTACATCCACTGGGCATCAAAGTTCGCCACTATGATAATAAAGCACAAGCAGACAGCAGATTACATACACTGGGCATCAAAGATCGCCACCAGTGCAAATAAACACGCCAAAAAAATAATATACAAAACCGACAGCACTTCAATAGAGTTCAAGAAAGGTTAGCCCTGCTGGGGAGCTGCAGCGCAAGCAGCTGAGCAAGATGATGAGACTACGCTTGTTCAACACTTATATCTTCCTCACTCTGAAAGATAAACAAGCAGACAGATGACAGGTTTTGCACATAAAAGTATCAGTGCTGACAATTCATCACATTTCTTACTGACGAATAAAGTGACACGGTTTAAAATTGCATTAACACAATATGGTATTGTTCAGGTCAAGACATGGCAGGAAATGACATTGTGAAGGAGTTGGCAGCTTCACGACACCACTGGATTACAGATCAAGAACTCATAAGTATCAATGGTTAGTGTGCTGTCAATTTATACCCTTTCAGATTGGCAAATAAAGAGACGGTTTAAATAATAGTAGAATGATATGACATTGTTCATAGTTAAGACATTGCAGAATATGACATTGTGCTGTAGTGGGTAGGTTCACCACACCACTGGATTACGGATGAAGAACAGAAGCATACATGCAGTGCAAAAGAAGATCACTTGCTCTGTATAGTTTAATTTACATGGTATGAAGAAGGAACTTGGTTGTACAACTGAAAACTTAAATTGAGAAAGGACAAACTTTTGTTTATGAACTACATAATAAACTTTAAACAAGCAATTTGATGCAAACACCAAAAATAAACAGCTGTTGCAGTCATGCCTAACCAAATATATACAACAAAGTTTGAAGGATTGAGATGGACAAACTTACATTATTGGTGAAGACAGGCTCTATAAAGGCCTTGTCCATGCTGATGGGGGGGGCAATTCAATAAGTTTACCACAGAATCTTCTTCAAAAGCATTGCCTTTATTCTACATTTTGTTAAGAGTAAATATAGATGTGATAATATACGAAAAAATGGAGAATATTTAAGATAAGATGAAGAGTGATGCTACATAACCAAGTAGCTATAAATGTAAGTGCAGCGATACAGGCAAAAGGTACAGCCAAGAGCAATGCACAGCTAAACTTCTTCTGTACCAACCTTATGGTAAGAGTAAATATAGATCTGATGTGTAGAAAATGGAGGGCAAAGGAAAATAAGCTGCAGAGTGATGGTACATGAACAACTACCTGTCATTATAAGTACACTGATAAAGGACAGCATGTACTTACAAGAACAATGCAGAGCTAAAAATAACATTAGCATTGGATATATTCTACACTAATGTAACCATTCATACAGATCAGATAATTTGGAGCGAACAATTGATAAGCAAGCTATCATGCATACTGCTGTCACATAATGAACCAGGTATGTATGCAAGTACAGTGATACAGGACAACAGGTACTAACAAGAGCAAAGTAGCGGGCAGCATATTTGCGATATCCTGTCGTTCTTGTCAAACCGGAATTCTTCTTCGAGCAGATTTCCTGCAAAAAAGTTCCGTAAGGCACATGCGGAAAAGTAGAAGTTCAAATTGTCATGTGATTTCATAGACAGTACCTCATCCTGGGAATGAGACCAGTGCATAACAAGGTTTTTCCATTCAATGTCTTCTAAATTTAGCACAGGAGACTTCACCGGAAATTCGTTTATAGACTTTCCATCAAAGTGTGATTTCCTTAGGTAACACTGATACTGCTGCAATGCTTCCTTGAAAAGCACAAGCAAGCTTTCCTCATCATGACTATCCAGATTGACCCTCGCCTAGTTACAACAATGTAATGTAAATCATTGATGTGTTCAATCAGCAAAAAACAGGAAAATAATAACCATGAATAATAGCACTTACACGTAAGTTGGACAGGAAGATGTGAAAATGGTGTTTGTCTTCACAATAATCTTCCCATGATGGGAATATATGCACGTAGTCCCTAACAACATTGAAAGCATTGTCTTTTAAACTGGGAATAAATGGAATGGGGTTCCAATCTGCAGGAATTGGCCGTCTCTGCAGTTGGGATAGGTCTTTGGCCGGTGGACTTGCGGTAATTTTTGCTGGAGTGGGATTTTTCTGTGGTACAGCTGGTGCTATGGCAAATGAAATCGGTATACCTTTTGCTGGAGTGCAGGTCCTGTGTGGTGGGGCTAGTGGTGTGGCCAGTGAAGTATGGGTACAGTTTGCTGGAGTCGGTCCTATGTTTTGTGTCACTGGTTGTACAACCAATATAAGTGAGGTGCTGTCTAATTTCTCCGGCACCACCACGTTTTTCAAGGACTTTGCTGGTGCTCCTTCAGGTTCGGCAATCACCCTCTTCCTTTTTGATGTCTGATGCACAAGAACAGCATTTGAGTGGAAAAACATGGTATGATGACAGATGGAATATGTATTGATAATGGATGGGCATGGCATCTCGACATATATGATGAGTAAACTAAGCAGATGGCGGTGCAACAAAGTAGAAGAAATGCAAGACAACATATGCAAGATACCCGCAATCAATAAAACATTGCCAAATTAGAACAGGCACCTTGATGGGTGAACAAGACAGGCCATCTGCCTTTGACTCCTCGAGGTTAGAATAGTCATTAGGATCATATTCTGAACAAGAATCAACAGGTGGGGAGCGTATGAGTTTCATTGCATCCAGAATGGCACTCAATGCCTTGGTGCCAATTTTGTAAGTCATTGCAGTGTTTAGCTTCAAGAGTGGACTGCTGCTAGTGCGACACAAAGCAGCTACACAGATCATAGTGTAGATATAACGGGAAAACCTTAAGCATCAGAGTAAAATCAGCAAAGTGGAACTTGCTGGAATATATGTGCTAGTATTACCGGTACGGCTAGAAAGGATTCAGATACCAGCTCTCTTCAAGTGAAGGTGCGGTACTGTTAATATCAGTGTAACTCTCAAAGGCGACACAGCTCCCCGCATTTCCTTGCTATTCTTATAGGATTCAAGTGGGCAGGCCACTACAAATCCTATTCCTATGTTTACAAGATCCTACGAATCAAAGAGGCTCAAAGTGTCCATCACAACCGACCGTATAGACCTCTACACTGCAAATGTCCCTGCTCATCTTCAGTACAAGGAACATACTGTACTACTATCATACTCCCTCCGTTCCAAAATATAAGTCTTGGTAGAGATTTCCACTATGGATCACATACAGATGTATCCAGATACATTTTAGAGTGTAGATTCACTCATTTTGCTCCATATGTAGTCCATGGTGGAATCTATACAAAGACTTGTATTTAGGAACGGAGAGAGTACATATTAAAGAAGAACGGAAGAGGAACATGGTAAAGAAGAGCAAGCATATTTTGGATAATAAAATGTTGGTTGCGCAGTGCCCACACATGATGAACCAGAGCGCATTAAGAATGCAACTCCCAGCTGTCTCTCGACCATTTCAGGCGGTTGGATGAAGATCCTACGTCTCCTAACCCTTCTTCTTCCTCGTCTCTGATTCTTCCCATACAGAACACCGCACGGGCCGCCGGCTGGACCACCGGCCCCCACCGCCTGTGTTCCTCCGCCACCCCCACCCCCACCCCCGCCCCAACCCCCACCCGCGTCGAGTTTTCTTCGTTCAGCGAGGCCCCACAACCACCCGAGCCCCTTCGATCGCACCGGCGAACTCCGGCGAGCTCTGAAAAATCGACTGACCCAATTTTGAAATTTAGTCTACTATGATTTAACTAGTGTGGAATATAAAAGGGGAAAACCATAAGCATTGGGAGTATAGTGTTGAGCGTGCCATGGCGGATCTGAAGGTGCAAGCCGGACAAAGGCAACTTCGCAACCAAGACAAGAAATCAGAGTAAAGCAGTGGTGATCTATTTTCTTGCTGCGATAAATAAGTTGAGCAGATACGAAAGAGTACCGCCTCTGGTGCGGCGTCGTGTACGCATCTGCTGAGAATTTGACGGTGATGCGGTAGCGATGGCTGTCGGCGGCGTGGAAGAAGATCTAGGAGGGTAGACGGTGGCGGCAGGGCGCGGTGGACGAGACGGTCGTTGGAGCGGCACCGGCAAGGTGGACGACGACGGGGATGAAGCGAGAGGACGGGATGCAAGGATCCCGGTCCGAAGCCATGGATGAGAGAGGTCGATCTCTTGTAATGGACGGCGGTGTCGGGGTATCAGCTCCGGCATAGTGGAGGAGGACGGCGGTGGATGGGGTGGCGGACGGCGGCGGACGGAGGAGGGTGGGGTGGAGAGGGCGTTTTGGTGCCCACGGAGTACGAATGGGGAAAAGAGAGGTAGAGAGGAAGGGGGGAACCATGTATTCAAGGCGCGCTTGTCTCAAATGCGAGGAAATTTACAAACTTAGCCCCCGTTTCAAATTTCTACTACATCACAGCAACATTAGTCGGTTGGGGATAGGACGGTAATCTCGCATACACCGAATATTTGCCGACGAGAGTTTGTTTTTGGCGCCCACCGTGTATGAATATGAATCAGGGAGGGAGTTGATTTCAGCCGAGGACACATTGTGTTTTGGCGCCCACCGTGTATGAATCCGGGTGAGAGGCAGTTACGTCACGTTTGGGTGAAATTACAAACCTACCCCTATCGAAACCTATAGAAATCCAGCAGATAGGCTTTGCGTGGCAGGGATAGGCAGTAGTGATTTCCATCTCGCAGATTTTGGTTTCGGGCGGTTACTGCGACTTTCCCCGCTTCCTTCAAATTTTGCAGAGTGCACGTTTACCGTGCCAACTCAATTCGAATCCCGTTTGTATTCTATTTTTTTTCGGGCGGGATCCATTTTCAATTGGAATTACATTCTATATACATCATTTTTTATATATACTTTCAAAAGCACAACAAAGAATTCTGCTCCTTTATATGTATAATATGATTTACAAATACAACGATCTCGAAATCTTAAGGTTGAATTCGAAAAAATTTAACCAAATTATGTTCTACTAAAATGTATGGATCAGTAATATCTATGTATTAAATAACATAGATGTGCGTGAATTCATATGAGTATGCATGTTTGATAGATCAATTTTGGTTCGAGTATGGATTACATGTATCATCATCTCGAATTCAAATATTTGAATCCCTTTTTTGTTCACTCCTTTCACGCCCATCTCTCTTGCATGCATGCTCCTTCAGGTAGCTATCACTCTCTTTTCTCCAGCTCACCCGCACGCTCACTTCATGTTTCTCCTATCCTCGCAAACATGGTCTCTCGACGTCTCCCTTGAGAAGTGTCACACTCTCCCTATCATTATACATTACACGGTTTTCATTATCTCTCACGTCTCTACTGTTCTCTGGTATCACTCGGTACCTAAGCTTTCTTTTTCACCGCCACACACACAGTCAGCACTCGTCTTTCACTTTGTCTTTCTCTCTATGGGATTCTCTCACACACCCTATATGTCTCTACATATGGCTCATACCACTAAAATTACTCTCTCTCTCTCTCCTGTAGACACAACATTTGTTGCGGTCTCCTTTTCGTCTCCATCCCAGACTGACATTATTCATTTGTTTACCGATTAGACAACCCCGACTACCGTCTCCTCTCTCTCTCACAGACACACACACACACAACTCCTGCTTCCACTCCCCTTCCCGACTACCGTCTCTCTCTCACACACACAAAACTCTCGCTTTCGCACCCCGACTTGTATTTCTCTCACAAACATTTATCGACTAGCTAGCCTCTAGATAGGTTTATACACCCGCACACTCGTGCTTCCACCATCGCATACATGTCTCTCTCCCGCTCCTTGTATCTGTGTAGATTTTTCTTCCCTTCTTGAGACACGCCCTCTCGATCGTGCACACACACACTATCGCCTCATTTTAAGCTGATACCTATCGCACACACACTCCTTGTGTCTTTGTCACACATGCACTCCATCCTCCTCTACTCTCCCTCTTTCTCACACACACATGGGCTTTTTGCAACAACTAGCAAGATGCCCATGCGTTGCACGGAACATCAAGATGCATTTGTATGAGTAGTTTATCTTGTGGGGGAAAAGGATGAATGAGGGAAGGCCTTATTTGCAAATGTGGAGAGGGGTGTGGGTATCTTTTTGCAAAATTGCCATAGTTTGCTTCCTATCCGTCAGATATAGATCGGACGGCCTATATTGCAGGATGGCAGGCACACGATCATCACCGACAATGCTTTTTATAAGAGTAGGGATAAAAAATAGAGTTCGTGATGATGGTGGGCCCGCCATCCTGCAATGTAGGTCGTCCGATTTATATCTGACGGATAGGAAGGAAAATATGGCAATTTACCCGCACTCTTCACCACATTTGCAGATAAGGCCTTCCCTCATTCATCCTTTTCTCCCACAAGATCTTTATGTTCCGTGCAGCGCACGGGCATCTTGCTAGTAAGAGTAGAAATTAGACATATACCACTTCTCGAATCTTGAAACCAACAACATTCCTCCCTTATCTCATCAAAACCGCCAAAGGAATATATTTTGAGTGAAACATAACATATTTTTAGTGATATACGTATTTCAAAACTAGACTTTTTTTATCAAATCGGTGAATATGTATTAATCTACTTTGATCGTGTGGCAACGCATTGGCACATTGCTAGTAGTTATTATAATTTTTTGGACACCAGACAAACGGTGGAGTACATATACGAAGAGAAGAGGCGCACGCACGCAGTTGGCCTCTCGCTATCTCGCACACATGAGTGTTACGTAAAGGCGACGTTAACAAATAAACCCTAAAACCCTAGGTGCACGATTGCTGCATTCGCGGGTACCGGGTACGTGGTGGAGCACCTTTGTAGGAATAGTCAGCTCGCGTGATAATTTGATTTGTAGGAGTTGATGGTCGGGACCACAGGTGAACGACTTGGAGCGCGGTGGCTCGCCAGTTGCCATAGATCGAGTAACCACGTTTAAAATATCGTTTTTTAGCGGGGTTAAGAGTTCCGATTTCAATGGCGCGTTATAAGTAGTAAGTAGTTTTTAGAACGATTGGTATGGAGCGAAAATGGAATTCATAGTACTACGTACCTCCTTGGCGTATGGTTGTATGGTTTTTTTTGCGATGGAGGTTGTATGGGTTTATGTTGCAAGATGTTGAACCTGGTAGTTCTAGGGAAAATACTATGGTTTAGATTTAGATGCTGGTTTTCAGTAATGAAAATCGGAAGGGGAAATCCTTCTTTGATTAAAAAAACTACTACCTCCATTCTGGTTTACTAGTCCCCATCGTACTTTGGGTCAAAGTTTGTCCACGAATTTTACTTGTAAAATATGAATGGAAAACGAGATTTTGTTATACCCAAACCAAAAAGGACTGGAGGGAGTGATTGCTCTGACACGGACGCGACCTCTCATAGCGCAGGCATTGAACCGGCGCACCGGCCAAGAGGGCCGCACTCGCTGCAGGCCCGGCTGAGCACGCCTCCTCGCCGCGTGCAACTAGCTTAAGACTACCCCGCCTGCCTTCATTGAATCCACGCGTGTGCCGGCAACACGTCCTTCCACGAGCCGGCAGGCATTTTAGAACAAAAAAATGACTAAAATATAATTAATTTACGCATGGTCTTGACTTGTTGTGCTCGCACTGGTAGCAGGAACTAGTAGAGGATTTTCTTTATTTATAACTCTCCTCACATTTTTTTTGGCTTTGAAGTGAATCATGGTTGTGGACATTATGTATGAATGTGCAGATATCTGTGAACATGAGTTTGATGTGGAAGTTGAACTTGGAATGTCAGGCTTGCACGTGAACTATACCATGTCCAATGCTTCGTCTGTTATTGTTTGGAAAGTAATTGCTGTTATTACATGACCTGAAAAAAAACATTTTGTGCCACATCAGTAGATGCACGGACATCACAACAGGCATGCTGTCTGGATAAACATTTGAACCTAGCTATTATGAAGGAAATTTTGTATTGACAACAGTTTTAGATAGCAGGAGACGCCTAGCCTGCTCTGCCTCTGCTAGCTTATTTCTGGCTTCTTCCATCTCATCTTTGGCTTGGGTGAAGAGAGCATATGATTGCTCTTTTCGCTTCTTCAGGAACTCAGCTACATTCTCAAGGGCTGCTGCACGCTTTCTTTCAGCCTTTACTAATGCCACGAGGACACGAATAGCTGACGACTCCACCTGGCTTGTGTGTAATCCAGCATCATCTGGGAATTTGCACCTTGTGTCTAATCCAACATCATTGGGGAACTGGCACCTTGTGTGTAATCCAGCCTCATTTTGGAAACATCATCTCGAGGTTGACCATACTTCCCTCCTCGCAGGAACTGCATCCTGACATGAAGTTACTTCTTTTTTAGATCAATACTCAGAGCAACCTAGATCCATTTAGTAGAAGCCAGATAAACAGAACTCGGAGAAGTGAATTCAAAAGGAAAAAAAATAAAAACAGACTACAAGGTGAGAACACCCACTTCCTACATCAAGCTAAAAACGAAAGCATTAGGACGATTAAGACTCTTCTTATTACACATCGAAGAACACCACGCTTAGGAGAAACAGAAACTACAACATATACACATCGAAGAACACGAGGCTACACGAAAGTAATTGAAAGGGTGTTACTTACCAAAGCTCGTTTTACAGGTTCGGTGCAGCTCCTCTTTAACTTTCCACGCTCCTTGAAGATGTCCCGAATATCCCGTGTTTGGTCTTCATTGCTCCTCTGCATGTTCGCACTCGTGGTTTTAAAATCTCAACATGGCAAGAAAAATATACTACTAGTAATACTCGCGCATCTTGTGGGCAACATTAAAGCACTTGTCTACCATGTTAGAGCATCTCCAACAGAATCGCAATGCGCGGCACTTTAAAAAAGCGTTTATAGTGCTGAGATCGAGAAGTAGATACTAGAGAGTAGAGGATAGTTCTCAGCATAGATAGATAAAAAAAGATAATTCAACTACTCCTCGTCGTCCGACTCCTCCTCGGTGATGTCCTCCTCCGACGTCTGACTGTAGGCGTGAAGATACCGATCGTCGTTGGATTCCCAGGGCGACGCTGCTCCTAGCCTCATGGTTAATTGAGCGTCCACTTTTCGCCTACGCTTGTCCTCGCGATAGGCGGCTCGCTCCGCCCTCCTCTTATCCCTCTCCGCCCTCCTTTGCGCGTAGAACTCGCCCTCGTTGATGATGTCCTGCGGGAAGTGTTGGCGCCACAGCACCCTAAGCCGCGGCAGAGGCGCGAGCTCCTGCGCCCGCTCCCGCGTCGGCACGTTGGGGAAGTTCAATGTTCTATGAGGCCACCGGAGGCGCCACACCGCCGCGTCGTACGCGCGGGCAGCCTCGTTGGCGGTGTCGAAATTGCCGAGGCCGAGGTGCATCCCGTGGAACCGGATCTCGGCGGAGAAGCCGCCAGTGGGGCGCGCGCAGACGCCGCGGTATCCCTAAGTTTCCCGGCAACGCGGCGACATGGTGGCGCGGCGGCGGCGAGGCGAAAAAGAGCAGGGAGAGAGCGGTGGCGAGGCATAGAGCGGGGAGAGAGCGGTGGCAAGGCACAGAGCGGTGGGAGGGCGTTGGATTTTATAAAGCGCGCCGGACGCCGCGCGCCAAAACTAGCTTATGCCCGGCCGCTTTTTCCCGCGTGCGCGATCCTTTCCCGACGTCTCTGCTATCTCTACTCTCTTCTCTACTAGCGCGATACAGGAGCGACGCACAATTACAAGCTGATATTCTGTTGGACAATGGAGGCTATAACCAATTACTTTTACGGGAACAATAGCACCCAGGAAATTTGAAGGGTAGGTATGAACAAAATTGGAACTGCGCATGTACTGCTAAGTGATTCAATACACACATTACCAATCGAGGAGGAGAACGATGGTCGCGGCGGCCTCTGTGAGTCATGGTCGGCAACGGGAGTCAGTTCATTGTCCACGACGGTGGTACTTCTGTGCTTGGCGTCGGCTTCCGGGAAGCAGATCCGAGACCGTGGAAGACGATGTCGGGGAAGAGGCTCCGTGTACGAGGAACGACGATGGACCGGCTCCAGTGCGGCGTACGATGTCGTCGATGAGGCAGATGCGCTGCGGTGGACGAGTGCGCCGATGTAAAGGGGAGGAGCACGAAGGCTGCGGTGCCGTGGAGAAGTCTATATTGCGGTGGGGATAGAAAATGGGGAGTATTCAGGTGTACTACTCTGGGTGCCGGGGTGGGGTTGGCTGGGTAGGGTGAACCTGAAGTTACGAAAACAGCCCCCTACCAAGCGTCATCCGTAGGCTTGTTCCGAAGGCTATGATGGTAACTTCCCACTGCTCGAATCAAGATCGCGGGAGATTTTCCCGCCGACCTCAAAATGTTGTGACACGGGACTCCCCGTGTGGCGTGCTGAGTGATTCGGCTAAGCAACTAGCTAGTAGTAGTAGTAAACTCTGCATATTAGGTTTGACCTAAGTCAAACTTCCTAAAGTTTGACCAAGTTTATAGAAAAATATAAACATTTACCATAACAAATATGTATGATGTGAAAGTACATTCAATAATGAATCTAATGGTATTTACTTGTTATTGTATATGTTAATATTTTTTGTTATAAGCTTTCTGAGAGTTTACAAAACTTGACTTTGACCAATGCTAATACGCGGACTTAAATAAAAACGGAGGGAGTACACATTTGTTTTCTTAGTTTGTAGTGAACTAATCATTTGTTGAAATTGTGAAATAAATATATTAGGCTATTGACTTCGAATGTAATGGTCTATACAATTCAATAGTTACAATCATTGTCGAATTCCAAGATGTATACAAGGTCTATAGTACTTCACAACATGCTCAAACTCACATAATCCCAGTCAAATGAGAATCTAAATGCATTTCATAGTTATTACTTTGTAGGATGCAACAAAAACAACCATAACTCTACATCAGCCATTATAGAAGCAACATTTTGACATATCCCAATGTGTACACAACGTATACACAACGTATCGGCATATGTCTATGTCTCACTCATGCATGATCATTTGCACATTCACACCTCTCTATGTCTGTATCACACGCACACCGCCTCCACATTGCCCTTCTGCCACAACACACATATGGACACATACACACGTTCTCTCTCAGTCACACACAAAATCAGTATTAAAAAAAACTAGGGCGCACCTAAAACGTCCAAATTCAAATAAACACGAACTGGAGCTAAATTCAAATATATGGAAATATTGCAGCGTCAAGAACTTTCACAGGAAAAAAAGTTGAGTAATATTCGAGGATTGTTTTCACACACACAAAAAGGTTCGGTGGATGTCCTTCGAGCGCGACACGGTGACGCACCGTTCAATCGACCACGCGGCCGCGGTTCACGCGCTTGCACAGGATTCCGTATTGTGGCTGTGGTACTAACTAATAAAAGCGCTGCCTAAGTCTAATGTTTACGTGTACTAGTACGGTTTTCTTTTAAGTTTGACCAACCTTATATATAAAACTAAAGTAAGCTCCCACACGCACAATCATCAATATGCCGCCGCCGCCGTTGCGCATGCCGGCGCCCGCCTGCTCCGGCCAACAATTTCTCACCCATCACCGCCGTGTCGCCGCCATCCCTGTGCCATGAAGCCGAAGGCTCGCCCGCTCACGTCGTCTGCAGTCCCTCCTCGCGATGCCGCCGCGCTGCCAAGCACGCGAGTAGCTGGTGGAGCCGCGTCTATGCACGCAGCGTACGAAGAGGAGGACGAGCGCGTGCTCCAGCACGCCGGCGAGGAGGAACAAGCGTGTCATTATCGTCTCCGCCCGCGCGAAGGAGGCGCGCATGGTGGCTGTCGTGGCGGAAGCCGGTCGCGCGCGCGTCGAGCCCGCAAACCGGGTGCGGACGCGGAATCTTCCTTCGAGACCTTGAATGCCACGTGGATCCTGCAATCTGAAGGAGCAATTTGGGTCAGTCGACTCATGTGAGCCGTTTGATGCAACATGGATGGCTAGAAGGGCTTCTTCCACCTCTTCTGCCGTCTTCTTCCTTCGCTCCGTCGAACTTCTTTCACAAATCGACTGACCCAAATTATACTACTAGTACGAACGTATTAAGTATAGTAGGAACACGAAGATACGAGCAGTAGTACCAACTTCAAGAAGAACATTAGTAAGACATAGTACTAGTACTACTGTACGTACTAAGAGTTCAAATAACAAGAAAGAACATAAACATAGTTCTGCTGGGGCCTCAGCACAACACACCCATGAAAATAAACTAAGCAACTAGTCCGCTTGACACTGCAGTAGAACCAGCATGAGCGACGGCACTGCCACCTACTCGGAGTCCGAGTCCACGTCCTCGACTTCGTCCTCGTCCCTCTTCCTCTTCCTCTTTGCCAACGCTTCTTTGCTTGAACCGGACACTGGGCTCTGCTTCTTCATCCAACCCTTGTAGATATTTAAACAAAGGTAGGCATCCATTGCTGCGTACAGGATGTGATCTTCATCTAATGTCTTCGACTCCCATGCATGATGAAACTTGTGATGAGGTTTCTTCAGTTTAGCGTACGAAGGATCAATCATGGCTGCTGCCAGGGTCAGCATTGAAGGTTGAGAGGAGGACACCAGGCTTGCCTTCTGGAGATCGAAGGGCTGGCCTACAACGAGACCTATCCGACGCAGGACATCCCTGTCGTTCTTAAAGCCTACAGTAACGAATTTCACTCTTTTGTCCTTGAGGAAGTTCTTAAAATCCTGGCACTCAACGTCGGCATGGCATATGTGGTAGACCAAGCAAACGTTATGTACGCAAACCTGGATCACGGCGGGCTTCTTCCTCTCTTCGTCCTTTAGATCCTTCTCTCGTCCCAGGACTGTGGTGTACTCAACATCTAGCCCAGCAACCCACTCATCCATTGAACTGTTGAACATGCGTAGGAAGCGAGCAAGCCATGCTTTCACCGTCTCGGATCCACGTGTGTAGATGACGATGAACTGATCACCGGTGATGGCTCTAACCTGGTACTCAGCGGCGACCATGGAGATTTGGGAGGCCATGGATTTTGGAGGAGGGTTAGGAGAAGTTGAACTGTTGTACCCCTCAAAAAAAACTGGGAGCAAACTAATGTGAAAGGACGGGACGAGTGGGAGCGAACTGTTGTAAGGTAGAAGACGGGGATGAGTAGGGCGTGCGAACGGCGTGTGGTTGCTGGCTTGCCCGGTGGATAAACGGCTGCAAGCCCCCAAAGAGTTCTCGAGAACTATGCGGGACCCACTAGATGTCATGTCTACTAGACCCATATCGTAGGCCTAACGGTATAGCTTCTGCCTGTTCGCACGCCATGCCGGCGCGTGGATGTAACTTCACTTAATTCTGTCAAACGTCGCGCCTCCCACGACCCTCGCCTCCCTCGCGCGGTCGCGCCCTTTGAGACTTCGACCGGCTATAAATGAGCAATTTTTTTGCCTTTTTTTTAGACAAGCAAATTTTTTTGCCTACTCCGCATGCATGATACTCCCTCTGGTCCTTTTTACTCCCGTCAAACGTTTGCAAAGTGTTTGACCAAATTTATACTTTTTTTGAACACCACCTTATATTAATTAACCAGCCACACCAGTACACTCATTTGATACAACATTCACCACACAGGGCGGTACGTTATTTACAAGAATACCATCTAATCTATTGTCAAAGCTATACTTAGCGATTAAGTGTGCCACCTTATTGGCCGAACGGCTAATCTTTGACAATTGAAGATTGTTGATCAACTTCGAGATGCTCAACACTTTCATCTTCAGGTCACGCATAGCGGACCTGTCATAGTCCCCCGATGCAAGAGACGCTACCACAAAAGCGCAATCAGTCTCTAAAATTACAGGATTATGAAGAGAAATACCTATGTAGAGACCGACAATGCAAGCCCTAAGCTCCGCTTCCTCCACGCTTTGACAGGCATCAATGAAATCCCATGACCAAATTTATACTAAAAATATCAATATCTACAATATTGATTATAATGAGTATAAGAACTATGTTTTATAATGAGTGTAAAAATATTGATTTGACATTGTGAATGTTGACACATTTTTCTATAAGTCTGGTGAAAGTAGAGGTACATTGACTTCAGACAAAACTTAAATGCACAATGCAGACTAGTTCCTCCGTCCAGGTGCGTGCCATGTCCTATCTTGTCATCACAACAAGGTTAGCTATTAGGCTGGCCATAGTGGGGGTAACATAAGTAGTATCAGGCACTTGGGACTCGCAAACATGCTAATGTGGTAGGCAATTAAAGAAGAGAGAGATGGTTAAAGTAACATAGGTAGATACCGTAACATAATAAATGTGATGCTACTATGTGTCATGCATGGCAATAAATGATACTAATCTATGATACTATGCACTATAGAGGTAGTAACATAGACTAGTAACATAAGTTACTCCCCACTATGACCAGCCTTAGAGTACCACTACCTCCCTTCTAGTTTAAAGGGCTCGATTCAAAATTTTCACCTACTCTTAGCAAGATAGTAGAGGCGGTGGAATAGTTTTTGAAGTCTGCAAAAGTACTCAACTAGTGCTGTTGTTCTTCACAAAAAAATGTGTTTACCAATGCATGCATGAACACTAGTTACTCTAACCCCCCTCTCTTCTTTAATTCTTTGCCACATCAGCATGTTTGCTATTCCCGTGTGCATGATACCAGCTAAGATACCACCATTATGGCCAGCCTTAATCATCGCATGCAATAATTTAGTGCACCTTGAAATATGAACATGTGTGGGGCGTGTATGTTTTTAATGACTTGAGACTATACCTAGCCCGGCATGCAAGATGACTTATTATGCACCGTTCCCCATACCTGCAGGAAGCCCGTTCGTCTCCAAATCTTTTCCTCTCCATGTGTGGAAACAATATGCCTGCCAAACTCTCCTTCTCCCTCCGGCGGTCCCACCACTCCACCCCGTGTGAAAAAATCTGCATGCATGACTCTCCTCCCCCCACGCTCGTCCAATCCATTGTGACCAGCAATATTTCCACCCCTTCGCTCCCCCTTAATTTACTCCAACAAATATGCCCACGTAGCTGTTACTTAACTGCAGGTGCATTGGGTCACTGACATATGGGCCCAACAGGGGTCTGGCCCACATGTCAGTGACGCAACTGGACCTGCAGTTAAGTCAGTGCAGCTCAGTCCATATCTTACGTAGGTGTGCCATTGCTCGCTATAAATACTGCGCCTCCCACGACATCGCTAGCTCCTCCCCCTCACGTTCACGTTCATCGCTATCTCCTCCCCCTCCCTCTCACGTCGACCACCATGGCATCGCCCCTCCCAAGCCCTAGGAGCCCCTCGCTGCACCGCGCGGACGGTCACGCGTCACCGTTCCGTTCCTCGCCGCCACTACTCGAGGAGGATGCGTCGGTGTTCCGCTCCTCGCCGCTACGCGACGCGTCGCCGTTCCGTTCCTCGCCGCCACTAGTCGAGGAGGACGCGTCGGCGTTCTGCTCCTCGCCGCGACGCGACGCGTCGCCGTTCCGTTCCTCGCCACCACTAGTCGAGGAGGACGCGTCGGCGTTCCGCTCCTCGCCGCGACGCATCGAGGTGGACGCATCGGCGTTCCCAATCTCGCCAGCACGCGCGCCGGAGGACGCGTCGGCTCCCCGCTATGAGGAGAACGCCGCGCCGCCCGCCGAGCCCCCCAGCCTTGAGGAGCTTTGGAAAGAAATGGATGTTGCCTTGTGGGAGGCTTTGCCTCCAGCAGAGCGCGCCAAAATAGAGGCGAAGAAGAAGGCCGAGGAGGAGAAGCGCACCGCGGAACAAGCTGCCTGGGAGGCCTATGTCGCGTCCGAGAGAGTCAGGCAATTGGCTCTTTGGCAGAAGGCTCGTGCGAGGGCCGTGAGGGTGGCAGAGGACGCCCGTCCCGACGCCCTGAGTGCAGTCGGGCCCAAGCGCCTCATCTACACTTGGCGGTACGTGGACCGGGTGCACGCTTCCAGCGAGGAGGAGTACCTGTTGGCGCCGGATCACCACACCGGTGAGATCGCGCTCGCCCGCCGGCAAGCCGCCAATCAGCACCTCGCGAGTTGCGAGGTTGAGGAAGAGGCGTTGTGTCGGCGCGCTGGGAAACGGCCGCGCACCAAGGCACTCGTGGCGCGCCGCAAGCGCTCCTGCGAGCGCCGTGGCTTTTAGGAGGAGTATAATTTTTGTTTCGTAAGGCGATCTCATTAGTTTTGGGAAGCAAATGATAAATCCCGAACGTTCAGGAATTTTTAGCGTCCTTAATTAAGTATGTAAAAGGGAAAGTTTGGAAACCTTATGTATTCGTACGCATTTTGCAAGTACGTGCATATAGCACAAACTTTACTATATACTATCGCACTACACGTCTCTCTCGATATATGCTTGCAGACTGTGCTACTCCCTCCGTCCAGGTCAATAATACATCTTTGGTTGTGCACCGTGACCAAGAAGGAGGGAAGACTTATACACCTAGACGGAGGGAGTACTACTATTACTTATGTACGTGCAAATGCACGTTTTAACATTACGATGCGGTTTTGTAAAAGTAGAAAAACAGCACTAGTCAAGCTTGTGAAACGATTCAATGCAAAACAAATGCAAAAATGCTCGTTTGATTGTTTACTTTTAGCTTCCTTCTCTGTGGTTATTTCTCTGTCGTACTTTGTACGGAGTATCTCACTGGTTGGAAAGGCATGCAAATTCCCAAACCGCTTCCTACACCGTGTATCGAATTTTTTGCCTAACAAGTTGTGCCGTGCAATTGGAATTCCAACTTGAGTACTACTACTAGTAGGAGTACCAGGGGCCAGTTCTTTTAGGCTTCTAGATTAGTAATCCCATAACTACTACCTCCATCCTGGTTTATTGGTCCCCATTGTAATCTGTGTCAAATTTTGATCATAAATTTAACTAATGAAATGTTAGTGCACGTCACATGCACTACTCCATCCGTCTAGGTGAGTAAGTCATCTTAGGCTGTGCACCATGACCAAGGAGGAGGAGAAAACGAGAAACGTTAATGTTTATTTGCTAATTAATAGTATTGCATGCAATGAACTAACCACTGCATGCGTGTTTGATATATCAAGTCATTAAAAGCATGCACACTCTTTATCTCTTATTGGTTGATATGTCAAGAAACAAGAAATGAGGTACGGAGTAGAAGTTAATGCACCGCGCCTAAGTGTTTTGGGATTATTTGGTTTTCGTAAGATGACTTACACACCTAGACGGAGGGATTACAATGGTGAGGAATAAACCAGTTAAATCTTTGGTCAAAATTTAGCACAAATTACAATGGTGAGGAATAAACCAGGACGGAGTAGTAGTTTAGAAGCCCAAATAAATGAGTGAGGCGCCTTATTATTACTCTCCACTGTGACTAGTCTTGTGGGAAAAGCTGGGGAAGCCGCCAAAAGAACTGGCCCTAGGAGTAGTAGCTAGGGATCGAGTGTGCGAGATGAACCGGAGAAAGTAAATGCAAAGAGATGAAATGCAAAAAAGACGGAGGGATGTGATGGTTGCTTGTCCGTTTATTTTACCAGGCCACTTATTACTGGGAGTGGTTGGGTTTTGTGATATGACGGCTTTACTGCCGCGCCACGAGCGGGGTGAGAGGTGAGACTCCTGTGCAGCGCCGCCCTCTACACTTGTACTACATCGGTCGTGGTTTATTAGTCCCCCATTGAATTTGACTGAAGATTTAACTGACAAAATGTTAGTGCATGTCAACAAAAACTATATCGTTGGATTCGTATTTGAACATAGTTTTGAATGATATAATTTTAGGTGACATGCATTAGCATTTATCGTACTATATATAATGTTAGTTCAATTTTTGGTTGTACTAATCTATAGTAGTAAGGTGCCCGTGCGTTGCACCGAAGAGTGAAATGCATTGATCGGGGAGTTGTTTATTTTGACAAAGGATGTGGGGGCCATCTCATGTGTAACGGGTATCGATAGGTTTCTTCGGATATTATTTCATCTCTAGAGCTCACAAACATCCGGGTGAAATAGATAAAAAGGTATCTTTTGCAAACAAAAGCGTTCAACTGTTCAACCTGCATCCAAAACTTGTGAAGAAATAACACTTATTGTGCTTTGCAAGAAATGATCTTTAAGAATTAGTTTTTGAGTATCGATTGTTATACATGTTGGCTACAGATGACATGGCACTTTCTTATAGTCAACAGTTGGCTATACTATTAAGTAATATTAACCATGCCCTTATACACCTAGACGGAGGGATTAAATCGGGATGACTTGCAAGCGGGCAGAGGAGATGTAAGAAATGGTTCATCGTAAGTCTTTCACCAGTACTGTAGTAAAAATTCATACATGGAAGATTCCAGACTAAACCATAAATGGATACACTTTTATTCATGTGCGATACTCCAATAGAGCAAGATCCTGCATGGAAGTCTCCACATGCTTAGACAGCGGATTACATTGAGCGAAGACTAATGATCAACATTTAACTTGATAATGCGTATGTCCAGGTGAACCTCCTTGGAGTCCCCGTGCACCGCGTCGGCGGGTAAAGGATGCCATGGGTTTTCCAAGTCCACATTGGCGGGATAGTCCCAGCTCCCCAGAGTCCAAGTCCGTTCGATGAGGCCGGTGTCGCCGCCTACGCGACCCGCAGGGGTAGTAACACTGACCACGCACCCGTACATCGGCCTCGTGTCAGTGTCAGCGTCAGCGGCGTCGCCCCTGACGCACATTACAGAGACGGGGTGGCGGCCTGCGCGGGCCTCGCCGGTGCCCACGATCAAGAGGAAGACGTTGCCGTCCTCCTCCGAGACTAGCAGGCGGCGGTGATCCTCCAGCGACTCCGGCATGGTGAACGGGTAGCACGTCTCGTACTTGATGTTCTCCACCAAGGGCCAGCAGTGACCGCTGCACGCATCCGTGAGGTGATGCACCATGTCCACCGGCGAGCCACAAAACGGCATCGGGCACTCATAGCAGTGGACGAAGGGCTCCTTGGAGGCATCGACCAGGCCGTCCATGAAATGGGAGTGGCCGTAGGAGACAGTGCCAGTTGAATATATGAGCAAGTTACTACGAGATTTAATCCGAATAAGCACAAAATAAATCATGATGGCTATAACAGAGATGAAACTAATCATGTGGACTAGCATAGTAGTAGGATACAGAGTAGAAACATGAATTCTACCACGATTTCGAACAGGAAGGACAGAAACACATACGGTGCAATGGGAGCAGCACCGTTGGCGTTGAGGTTGTCGCCCATGTCCAAACACCACGTAGACACGGTCTTTGAGCACGGTTCGTAGTCGTTCCACGCTCGGGCATTGAAGTTTGTAACTATTTTAGATTAGAATATACTACTTCTCCGGTGCTAGTAGTAGAGCAGAGTCCTACTCTACTACTCTACTCAAGCAAGTTAGGGCATAGCACTGTAGGGAGTACCAGTACTGTGATCACTCAAGCAAGTTGTCTGGCATCGACATGACCCTACGCTGCTGGTATGTGTCTCGTAAGTCAAGCGGCGTGCTGTAGTCATCATCACCTGTCCACTTCCCCCAGCACATATTCGCTTCTCCATCTTTGTCCGCACATAATATCGTCCAATCTTCCATCCCCGCTAAGGCGCCTCCCCCCCCCCTCGTCCGAAACACAAGCACTAACAATGGCAGAACCGAGCAGCGTCCGCCGAAAGAGTGGCTGGAATTCGCTCCCCACAGAGGTAATCAAGCTCATTGTTTCGTGTGTGGACAATCTCAGTACCATGCCGCTCGCCGCGTGCTCGTCGGGGCTGTACCGTTTACTCAAAGCCCTCAGGCCGGAGCTTTTTAAGCTAGCTCCTTGCTTGCTGATGCCGCCTGATCTTCAGAAACAGCGTGTCACGCAGCATAACGATCGTAGGGTGGCGAGCATCAACCCCCTTGACTGTGATCCGATCCCCGTCAGCCTCAACTACATTAACGGTATGTACTGGGTCAGCATGAACACGTCTTGGATGGTGCTCGTCGACGGTCGCGGTAGCTGGATGCTCGTGGAGGTCTACACCCGGCGATTGATCCCCCTTCCTTCGATTAACACTGCACTGCTTTGGTACCGCGGCCCAGAATACTCGGAATCTTACAGTAGCCAACATGATACCAAGTTTGATTTGCTCAAGGTTGTAATCTGCCAAGTGCCCACAAGATCTGCGAATTATAAAGACTTTAGGCTAATTGCGTTCTTCAACCGCGGTCTCGCCTATCTGACAGGTCACTGCGGTAAGTGGATAAATCTGCACGTCCATCGCAGGATCATACATCCTCCATGGTTCTCTGATGCCATTGAACACAAGGGCTTCATTTACGCTGTCGACTCCTTCTATGGCTGGACGTATTGCTGGCCTACTCCAGTCATCGCTACAAATGGCTGTTACAGTAGTATGTTACTTTCCTATTATATCATGATGGCTTGCTTATATTATTGTCAACATTTGCTGAAAAAATATTCATGCTCATAACATGCTGTTCTTAAGATTGACTAAATCAAGAGCCCTTTTTTATTTGACTCCAAATTGATATGATGTTGTAGGCCGCCTGGTGTCCCTACCCTTCCTAATCCCAGAACCTTTCAAAGAAAAGCGGCATGGCAGTTGCAGGTGGTTCCTGGCTCGATCAGACAATGGCGAAAGATTGATGATCGTTCGCACGTACCGGACGTGTTGTTTCACGGAATACAATCACAGTCACTGCAAGGTCTTTGAGCAGGATCCCAGCTTCTCTGGGCCTTCAAGAATTTTGACTGGAGGCTGGTAAGTAGCCTTGGTACACGCTCTCTGTTTGTCGGACTGAATTATCCGATTAACCAGGAGATAACCGACGGCAAGGATCATGATGGCAGCGCGGTTTCGTTCATCAGGCAAAACTGTGTGTACAAAACCTACCATGCGTCTCTGCATGCACCATACCCTGATATGTGCCACCACGCTCTGCAGCCCAAAGTAGGAGAGAGGGTCGCAAGTATCAGACTTCGACCTGCTGGCTGGAGTTTCCCCCGTCAGGCACCCATCTGGTTCAAGCCGTCAGCCAATCTCCACAGCTTAAAAAAAGTAACGTCTAACTGAGCCAGTTAGTTAGATGCGTACACTTGGTGTAGTAGGATCTTTATTTCATATGATGTATACACTTGTTCTTTTTTGGTAGCCCTTTTGTAATGATGGCTGATGTTTGGTTTGGAAGAGAGAGCTGCATCTTCACTCTTCTGGCCTGCTTACTGCTTCTGTTGCACCCCCAGCCCTGGTTGCTGCTGCTGCTGTTTTCAATGTACAATCAGTAGTATATTTCGTCTGTTGGTTGAATAAATGTGATGTTAGAACGACAAACACAATGTTTTGGAAGTCGTTGCACGGTTCGAACCTTTAGTGCCCCGTACCGTACGTAGCGCATACTATTTTTCGTACGGAACACATTTTCCACTTGTTGATAACATGCAGCCCGCTGATGAAGGACCGATAGAGAAGCCCATAATTAACTGGAAGGGAGGCTCTCACATGAATCCGGCCCAGGTACATGCTCATGGTCCCCTAAACATAAATAAGTAAATAAATAAATAAAGCTAAATGCTCATGCACCAGTTCTTTGGGAAAATAGGTAGCCCAGTATTTCTTTTTGAAGAATACCCAAGCTAGGCCTATTTGTTTTCTCCGAATTACTGGGCTGCAAATCTTTCAAGACGAGGAGGGATGCATTCCGGCCTGGCTTAAGAGTATGGTCAATGTCTGTTAAAAGTAATATCAAAAGGGGTTGAAAATTCCAAAAAAAAATATAGCAAATGGGATATAAGTTTCTTTTTTTGTTTTTGTTCTTCACTGATATCTTATACGTATTTCATTGGATTTAACATGACATAGTACAAATTTATTTTTAAATTTGTTTTAGTATGGCTATTAATTTTTGGATTAAGAATATTTCGTTCCCCAGCAAAAATTTGCGAATTTTCAAAATTTCCCAGATATTGAGTTAATTTTTTGACCCTGATACTAACCAGAAAATGGCCAGCAATTCTAAAAATGGAAAACGGGCTGCAATAAATTCCATATGAATTAGAAAATGAGTAAAAATTATAAAAATAATAGCAAATGGGCTGTACACGCCACAGATTTCGAGGCTGACTTGTTTACGCAAGGCTTTGCCAGTGAACACACGATTCTAGCAGCAGTGACTGTTGGATGTCCATCCAACGGCCCACGTGCTTCTTCAATCTCTGATCTTCCTGCTCCAGCCGCCTAAACTAGCGCCGGCGGGACTGCCTGCTCCCTCCTTTTGTGGCCCGCTGTGATGCCGCGCAGGCTTCCCCGGCCCACCCTACTCCCTCCGCTGGCCTGGCCGCACGCAATCAACTGCCTCCTTATTACGCGAAAAAAGATGATTCCTCCCACTGACATCTGGGGCGCACCGGTTAGGAGGCTGACCTGTGGGCCTACTAAGTTGACGCGTACGCAGGGCTTGTCAACTTAGTCAACAAACGATTCTAGCAGCAGTAACCGTTGGATTTGAATCGAACGGTCCTGCTGCTTCTTCAATCGCTGCTCTTCTTGCACCAGCCGCCCAAACCAGCGCCGGGGAGACCGCCTGCTCCTGCCTCTAGTGGCCGGCTGTGCTGCCGTTGAGGCCTCATCGCCCCCTACTACTCCCACTGCTAGCCAGGCCCTGCGGCGACGGCAGCCTCACACCGCAGCCGAACCAGTGAACCCTCGTACTCCTCTCCGCGTGGGCATACACTGCCGCGTCTTCCCCGGCTCCGCGTCGTCCCCTTCCTAGACCTCGCCGTCGTCCACCGCCTTGGTGCTCTCGGCGCGGCGTGGTCAACGACATTCCATCGGAAGAGTACTGTACGTGGAGAGGCTGACAGCTGGGTCCACGGCCACATCCCGATTTTTTTGTGATTTGCCAAGTAAGTCGCTTTGTCAGGCCTGTTGGGCTGCAAATCTTTCAAGACGAGGAGAGCTTTCATTCGGCTGGCCGAGAAAATGGCCCATCAGTAATGAGAAATGGGTTGTACATTTTTAAAACACATCAAACCGGCAATTAGTTTCAAATATCTTTTTTTCCATTTCGAGATTTTAAATTACATTAATTTTTATGCGTGGAGAATTTGTTGGATTTTATATTGATATACATTTATTTTTAAAATCAGTTTGAATGTGAGTCGAAATTTTGGGATTGAAAACAGTTCGGACCGCACCGAAATATGCAAAATTTCGTATAATTTTTTAACCGTGGCCACAATATGGGCTGTAATGCTAACAAAAAGAATATGGGCTCCAAAAAACCTTAATAATTAGAAAATGGGCTGTAAATTATTAGAAATAATGGCAGATGGGCTGTATGCTGTTTTCCACAGATTTGAGGCTTTCCTAAAAAAAGGTTGACGCACAAGCAGTGACTGTTGGATGGCCATCCAACGGCCGTCGTGCTTCTTCAATCTCTGCTCTTCCTACTCCAGCCGCTCAAACAAGCGCCGGCGGGACTGCCTGCTCCCTCCTCCCCTCGGTCGGCTCTGCTGCCGCGCAGGCCTCACCGCCCCACCGTACTCCCATCGCTGCCCTAGCCATCCCTCTACTCACCCACACCTGCTGTTATTCTCCGGCGACGGCAAACGAACCAGTAAACCCTCGTACAGTCGTACTCCCCTCCGTGTGGGAAACAACTGCTGAGTCTTCCCTGCCTCCGTGTCGTTCCCTTCCTAGGTCTCGCCGTCGTCCACTGCCCTGGTGCTCTCGGCGCGGCCTGGTCAACGTGGTCAACGACCGACATGCATCTAAAGTGGACTGTACGTGGAGAGGCTGACAGCTGGGTCCACGGCCGCACGCAAGGAAATGCCTCCTTATTATGCACAAAATAATGATTACTCCACCTGACATCAGGGACCCACCGAAAGGGCCTCTGTATTTCGCGAAAAAAAGTTACCGCCGCTGACAGCTCGGACCCACCAGCTATATCTTCGCACGCAAGGAAGTGCTTCCTTATTACGCACAAAAAAATGAATACTCCCCCTGTTAGCTGGGACCCAGTATAGTGGCAGGCTGACTTGTGGGCCTACTAAGTTGACGGGGATGGAGGGCTTTGTCAACTTAGTCAATATGCACGATTCTAGCTCCAGTGACCGTATGATGTCCATCCAACGGCCGTAGTGCTTCTTCAACATCTGGTCTTCTTGCTCCAGCCGCCCAAACCAGCGCCGGTCGTGCCTCGTGGTCCTGCCTCCCGTGGCCGGCTGCGATGCGGCGGAGGCCTCACCGCCCCCTACTACTCCCACCGCTGGCCGAGCCATCCCTCCACTCACCCACACCCCCTGTTATTCTGCGGCGACGGCAGCCTCACACCGCAGCGAACCAGTGAACCCTCGTACTCCTCTACGCGTGGGCATCCACTGCCGCGTCTTCCCCGTCTCCGTGTCGTCCCCTTCCTAGGCCTCGCCGTCATCCACCACCCTGGTGCTCTTGGCGCGGCGTGGTCAACGTGGTCAAGGAACGGCTTCCATCGGACATGGACTATACGTGGAGACTGGAGAGGTTGACAGCTGGGTCCACGGCCGCAGCAAGGAAGTGCCTCCTTATTACATGCAAAATAATTATTCCTCCACCTGACAGCGGGGACCCACCGGACGGGCCACCATATTTCGTGAAAAAAACGTTTCCCCCCTGACTGCTGGGACCCACCAGCTACATCTTCGCACGCAAGGAAGTGCCTGACAGTCGGGACCCACCTGATCGAAGCGTACGTAGCGTTGTCATTCTGGTCGCGAACGTGTACGTACATATACACTGGTGGATGTAGAGGCGCGCACGTGTCGTAGTAGAGGCGCGCACATAGCATGTACACGTACGTACAGTGGCCAGGGTGCAAGAAAGAAAATACGGCCACGTATGTGTACATACGGGCGGGGTCTCGAACGCCTACTCGCGCATACGTACGGCCAGGGCTCGTGTACATGGCTGGGTCGGAACGGAGAAACAGCGTACTAGTCGTGTTCATGGGGAGGCAACGGAATGCGTCGTGTTCATGGGGAGGCAACGGAATGCGTCGTGTTCATCGGGAGGCAACGGAACGCGTGGGAGCCAACCGGCTGGGTCGGAACGGAATGCGTGGTCGTGTTCATCAGGAGGGCTTGGACGGAACAGGCGATGGAAACGAGGCCTGGCGTACCGCAAAACGGAGGAAACGGACCTCCTACGTTCGGAACGGGGTCCTGTTGATCGGGAGGGGTGTGGCGTACCGCAAAACGGAGGAAACGGACCTCCTACGGTCGAAACGGGGGTCCTGTTGATCGGGAGGGGTGTGGCGTACCGCAAAACGGACAAA
>NC_057808.1:40437190-40437578 GCF_018294505.1 Triticum aestivum | reverse complement strand
TTGGACCGAATAGGCGATGGAAACGAGGCCTGGCGCACCGCAAAACAGAGGAAACGGACCTCCTACATTCGGAACGGGGTCCTGTTGATCGGGAGGAGTGTGGCGTACCGCAAAACGGAGGAAACAGACCTCCTACGGTCGAAACGGGGGTCCTGTTGATCGGGAGGGGTGTGGCGTACCGCAAAACGGACAAAACGGACCTCCTACGGTCGAAACGGGGGTCCTGTTGATCGGGAGGGGTGTGGCGTACCGCAAAACGGACGAAATGGACCTCCTACGGTCGAAACGGGGGTCCTATTCATTGGGAGGGGTGTGGCGTACCACAAAATGGGACTCCACGAGATAATGTTCATCTCCACCGTCGACCTCCTCGAGCCTCCACGGGCTA
>NC_057808.1:40416599-40436459 GCF_018294505.1 Triticum aestivum | reverse complement strand
CGCTCGATCGGGTTCAGTTAACAGCCATCGATCGATCGCTCGGGTTCAGTAACGCGTAGCCTGCAGTGCAATCGCTCGGGTTCAGTTAGAGCCCAATGCCTCGCTCGGGTTCAGTTAGAGCCAACGCCTCGCACACACGCGCGTACGTGTACGAGAGAAACGCGCCTCGCTCGGCCCCAGACCTCCCACCGTAACCGGGAACTCCCCAAAATTTTCCTCCCCCTCGCTTCTACCACGGTTTTTTCCGTCATGGACGGCCCAAAGAATGTCATGCAGCTGCGTCTCCGGCCCGCCCAGGACGAAATGCCCATTTTCTGTCATGATTTTTTGTCATAGAAGTAGGAGCCCACCACATCTATGATGATACCGGGTTTTGTCACAATTATCGTCATAGAAGTGTCATATGTATGACAGAATTTTTTTTCGTTCGGCCCAAAATGTCACGGATGTGTCTTTTTTTTGTAGTGTTAACTTATCGGGGTGTATGAAACACGAGATAATAAAATCTCGAGCCCCACACTGAACTTCGTCATACGCATGACCCTCGTGCAGATCATATCTGCATTGCCCTTTAGCCTGCGAAACATCCATCTTTCTTTGACTAAAGTGGAACCCAAAGAATTGTTAGCACTTCATTGACCTGTCAATCAGCATGCTCAGGAGCAGCATGAAAGGATCGCGGATTGCCAGAACTTTGTCAGATTCCACAATGCTGTCAAGATCAGGACTACGCAAATTTAAGGGAAGCAACAAGAACATCGGGTTACAGATTTCATCTGCTACCCGCACAAATAATTTTCAGTAATAGAACTCATCTACTACCTAATTATATTGCGCAACACCCATACATCTCCATGTATTCTAGATTGCAACCTGCATCTACGCATAGCACGGCTCATGATGCCACTGTTGGGTAACGTGGCAGAAAACAAAAAATTTCCAACCTACGCACCAGCCCAGGACCACTATGGAGACTGCATACATGGTTTGATCATTTTCGTTACTGACTCGTAGCGCAGCGGAAGTAGAGTCGATGACGATTGTCGGTGCAGATCCCCGCAGCTAGGATTTACAACCTCCCAACCGCGAGGATGTACTCCCTCATCTCCCCCTCGGACAGCCCTCCGGGAGGCGGTCGAATAGTCCCCCGGACGGTGTCGCGGACAGCCCTTCGGGAGGACCTTCGAAACTCGGACGGCCACTCAGACAGCCCTTCGGGAGGCACTCTTGAACAGCCCCTCGGGCACTAAGATCGAAACTACGACCTCTCTACAGAGTTGCACACATACGGTGTCATCTATCCAGCAGGGCTTCGCCGTCCAGAACTAGTTCCTGCCGGAACCCAGCCAGCCTTTCGGCTCTACGAAACTATTTCGCTGGGAGGGAGAGAGAAGCCAGATCATGCATGGCACTTGTATGTGAGAAAGAGTGAGTGTGGAGGGCTGCCCCTCCACCTCTATTTATAGGAAATCTCAAGGGGTTGGGTAGTTTAACACAAAAACCCAAAATGCACATGAATGAAGTCCTTCCTCAAGGGCATAAGAGTGAAACCAAGGAACAAGAGGGGCTCCAAGGTGGAGCCCCAAGTGTGGCTGGCCACACCCCTTGGGGCGCCCCCATGAGGGCCTCCCAATCCATCCATGTCATCCCTAGATCTTTTGAGTAAAGCCCCAAAAGGTGGCTTTCCAAAAAGTAACCCAAAAAACACTTTCACTATTCATGACGACATTTTTCAGCGTCCGTTCGAACTGAAAATATTTATGTGGGCTTAGAACATTTCCATTACCCACCATAATAATTTTCAACGCGTTCTGGAACAATTCCAGTTTAGTGATTTTCATGTGCGAAAAGCATCTGAACCGGTTCCTGCGGCTCCGGAACATTTCCGGTTTTTATTTCTGAAAATTCCAAAAAGTTTCCAGAATGATTCTGGCACCCTCCAAGAATTATCAGCCATGTGCTGAAACCATTTTGACTTAATGGCATACCCCGAAACAACTTTTTCGGTTTCACCGAAACTCATCCGGTGACCTCTCTCTGCGGAACTTTTTCGCTGTCCGAAACTTTTCGGTGTCCGAAACTTTTTCGGTGATTTTCTCTCAGACTCCCTGTCTAGTATTCAGCAGATATATGACCCTAAAGCGTGTGACCCTATAGGTTCGGTGAAGTATAGACATGACCCAGAACCCCTTCCGATCAATGATCAACATCGGAGCCGTGGACACCCATATTGACCCCTATACCCACACGAATAAATATTTGAGTGAACCTCCAGTTGCAGTGAGCTATTCCTGTTGCTTCGCGATATGTCACAAACACTCGAGGTGAGATTTATTACATCCCCATGGACGAACAATTTGTCCACCATGCAAGTTACCTCGTTACCGGTTTTGTTCTCTTTTCTCGTTTCCGTGTTCCGGCATCCCAGTGATCAAATCACAAGGTGTCTGGCCAGACGATTATGGATACCGTAACACCGAGAGGGCCCGAGAATATCTCTCCATCGTCGGAGGAGAAAAATCCCAATCTTGAGCTATCAAGTTACTTGACACACTTTTCCATGAACCCGTAAGCCGCCGTAATAGCCACCCATTTACGGATGACGTTTAACAAACCCCAAAGTTCATGAAGCAAGCATGAAGAAACTCGATACTCTCATGGTCTAAGGAATTATGCAAACGTTAACCATCTCTGTGTTATGTACCATTAACTTGTGACGAATGAATCTCTTAGCATAACATCAATCCGGGTCGATTCAACACAAATGTTCTCTCAACATTGTGCCCTCAAGGTTGCTGGCATAGACATGCCCATGATCAGGAAAACGGAACCATCATGCAATACTTGAGCTAGTCTTAGAGGCCAGACTAGGAATACATTTTACCGTTTATTATTCCACACGTGCATATGAGTCTTCCTCCGAGCCTCATGGTTATTGCAGACTCGAGAACCATAGCAGTTATAGCATGGAACATAAACATAATTATGAACCAGGAGATAATCAATAACATTTATTATTGCCTCTAGGGCATATCTCCTACAGAGCCAAATATCGAAAGATTCGCTTGACCGCCACAAAGTGGCTTTCCTTAGGTGCAGCCTTAAACCGTGCACAAATTCCCACACTCAACATGATATCCGGTCTAGATGCACAAGGGTAAAGCAAGGAACCAATCATGGAGCGATATACCTTTTGATCCACCGCTTTACCATTGGGATATATGTCAAGTTGGCATTTGACGGGCATTGGAGTGGAAGCCGGCTTGACATCACTTAACTTGAATCTCTTGAGCATGTCTTGAGTGTATTTGGCTTGGTTGATGAAGGTTCCTTCTCTTCTTTGCTTGACTTCGAACCCGAGAAAGAACTTCAACTCTCCCATCAAAGACATCTTGAACTTTGAGGTCATGAGAGCGGCAACTTCCTCATTGAAAGGTTTGTTAGGGGAACCAAAGATAATATCATCAACATATAGTTGGCACACAAACAACTCCCCTTTGACCTTCTTAGTAAAAAGACTGGGGTCGGTTTTCCCAACTTCAAATCCACGATCTTGCAACAACTCGGTAAGGTGGTCATACCATGCACGTGGGGCTTGTTTAAGGCCATGGAGTGCCTTATCGAGTTGATACACATGATCGGGGAAGTAGAGATCCTTGAACGCCGGGGTTTGTTTGACATATACCAATTCATTTATAGGACCATTAAGAAAAGCACTCTTCACATCCATTTGTTGCAACTTAAAGTTATGATGAGAAGCATAAGCAATCAACAACCGAATGGATTCAAGGCGAGCAACGGGAGCAAAAGTTTCACCGTAGTCGATACCCTCGACTTGGGAGTAGCCTTGTGCTACCAATCGTGCCTTGTTGCAAACGATAAACCCATGAGCATCTTGTTGGGAATCGTAGCATAATTTAAAATTTTCCTACGCTCACCAAGATGCATCTATGGAGTCTACTAGCAACGAGGGGAAAGGAGTGCATCTACATACCCTTGTAGATCGCGAGCGGAAGCGTTCCAATGAACGTGGATGACGGAGTCGTACTCGCCGTGATCCAAATCACCGATGACCGAGTGCCGAATGGACGGCACCTCCGCGTTCAACACACGTACGGTGCAGCGACGTCTCCTCCTTCTTGATCCAGCAAGGGGGAAGGAGAGGTTGATGGAGATCCAGCAGCACGACGGCGTGGTGGTGGATGTAGCGGGTCTCCGGCAGGGCTTCGTCGAGCTTCTGCGAGAGAGAGAGAGAGAGGTGTTGCAGGGGAGGAGGGAGGTGCCCAAGGCTGTGTATTGCTGCCCTCCCTCCCCCCCTTTATATAGGCCCCCTGGGGGGCGCCGGCCCAGGGAGATGAGATCTCCAAGGGGGGGCGGCGGCCAAAGGGGGGAAGGGGTGCCTTGCCCCCCAAGGCAAGGGGGAAGCTCCCCCCCCCTAGGGTTCCCAACCCTAGGCGCATGGGGGGAGGCCCAAGGGGGGCGCCCCAGCCCACTAAGGGCTGGTTCCCTTCCACTTTCAGCCCACGGGGCCCTCCGGGATAGGTGGCCCCACCCGGTGGACCCCCGAGACCCTTCCGGTGGTCCCGGTACAATACCGGTAACCCCCGAAACTTTCCCGGTGGCCGAAACTTGACTTCCTATATATAATTCTTCACCTCCGGACCATTCTGGAACCTCTCGTGACGTCCGGGATCTCATCCGGGACTCCGAACAACTTTCGGGTTTCCGCATACATATATCTCTACAACCCTGGCGTCACCGAACCTTAAGTGTGTAGACCCTACGGGTTCGGGAGACATGCAGACATGACCGAGACGCCTCTCCGGTCAATAACCAACAGCGGGATCTGGATACCCATGTTGGCTCCCACATGTTCCACGATGATCTCATCGGATGAACCATGGTGTCGAGGATTCAATCAATCCGTATGCAATTCCCTTTGTCAATCGGTATGTTACTTGCCCGAGATTCGATCGTCGGTATCCCAATACCTTGTTCAATCTCGTTACCGGCAAGTCTCTTTACTTGTACCGCAATGCATGATCCCGTGACTAACGCCTTAGTCACATTGAGCTCATTATGATGATGCATTACCGAGTGGGCCCAGAGATACCTCTCCATCACACGGAGTGACAAATCCCAGTCTCGATCCGTGCCAACCCAACAGACACTTTCGGAGATACCCGTAGTGCACCTTTATAGTCACCCAGTTACGTTGTGACGTTTGGCACACCCAAAGCACTCCTACGGTATCCGGGAGTTGCACGATCTCATGGTCTAAGGAAAAGATACTTGACATTGGAAAAGCTCTAGCAAACGAAACTACACGATCTTTTATGCTATGCTTAGGATTGGGTCTTGTCCATCACATCATTCTCCTAATGATGTGATCCCGTTATCAATGACATCCAATGTCCATAGTCAGGAAACCATGACTATCTGTTGATCAACGAGCTAGTCAACTAGAGGCTTACTAGGGACACGTTGTGGTCTATGTATTCACACATGTATTACGATTTCCGGACAATACAATTATAGCATGAATAATAGACAATTACCATGAATAAAGAAATATAATAATAACCATTTATTACTGCCTCTAGGGCATATTTCCAACAGTCTCCCACTTGCACTAGAGTCAATAATCTAGTTACATTGTGGTGAATCGAACACCCATTGCGTCCTGGTGTTGATCATGTTTTTCCCTAGGGAGAGGTTTAGTCAACGGATCTGCTACATTCAGGTCCGTATGTACTTTACAAATATCTATGTCTCCATTTTGAACACTTTCACGAATGGAGTTGAAGCGACGCTTGATATGCCTGGTCTTCCTGTGAAACCTGGGCTCCTTCGCAAGGGCAATAGCTCCAGTGTTGTCACAGAAGAGAGTCATCGGGCCCGACGCATTGGGAATCACCCCTAGGTCGGTAATGAACTCCTTCATCCAGACTGCTTCCTGTGCTGCCTCCGAGGCTGCCATGTACTCCGCTTCACATGTAGATCCCGCCACGACGCTTTGCTTGCAACTGCACCAGCTTACTGCTCCTCCATTCAATATATACACGTATCCGGTCTGTGACTTCGAGTCATCCAGATCTGTGTCGAAGCTAGCGTCGACGTAACCCTTTACGACGAGCTCTTCGTCACCTCCATAAACGAGAAACATATCCTTAGTCCACTTCAGGTACTTCAGGATATTCTTGACCGCTGTCCAGTGTTCCATGCCGGGATTACTTTGGTACCTTCCTACCAAACTTACGGCAAGGTTTACATCAGGTCTGGTACACAGCATGGCATACATAATAGACCCTATGGCCGAGGCATAGGGGATGACACTCATCTTTTCTATATCTTCTGCCGTGGTCGGGCATTGAGCCTTGCTCAATTGCACACCTTGCAATACAGGCAAGAACCCCTTCTTGGACTGATCCATACTGAACTTCTTCAATATCTTGTCAAGGTATGTACTCTGTGAAAGACCAATGAGGCGTCTTGATCTATCTCTATAGATCTTGATGCCTAATATATAAGCAGCTTCTCCAAGGTCCTTCATTGAAAAACACTTATTCAAATAGGCCTTTATACTTTCCAAGAATTCTATATCATTTCCCATCAATAGTATGTCATCCACATACAATATGAGAAATTCTACAGAGCTCCCACTCACTTTCTTGTAAACACAGGCTTCTCCATAAGTCTGTGTAAACCCAAACGCTTTGATCATCTCATCAAAGCGAATGTTCCAACTCCGAGATGCTTGCACCAGCCCATAGATTGAGCGCTGGAGCTTGCATACTTTGTTAGCAATCTTAGGATCGACAAAACCTTCCGGCTGCATCATATACAACTCTTCCTTAAGGAAGCCATTAAGGAATGCCGTTTTGACGTCCATCTGCCATATCTCATAATCATAGTATGCGGCAATTGCTAACATGATTCGGACGGACTTCAGCTTCGCTACGGGTGAGAAAGTCTCATCGTAGTCAACCCCTTGAACTTGTCGATAACCCTTAGCGACAAGTCGAGCTTTGTAGATGGTCACATTACCGTCTGCGTCCGTCTTCTTCTTAAAGATCCATTTGTTTTCTATGGCTCGCCGCTCATCGGGCAAGTCAGTCAAAGTCCATACTTTGTTTTCATACATGGATTCTATCTCGGATTTCATGGCTTCTAGCCATTTGTCGGAATCCGGGCCCGCCATCGCTTCTTCATAGTTCGAAGGTTCACCGTTGTCTAACAACATGATTTCCAGGACAGGGTGGCCGTACCACTCTGGTGCGGAACGTGTCCTTGTGGACCTACGAAGTTCAGTAACTTGATCCGAAGCTTCATGATCATCATCATTAACTTCCTCCCCAGTCGGTGTAGGCACCACAGGAACATTTTCCCGCGCTGCGCTACTTTCCGGTTCGGAAGGGGTGACTATCACCTCATCAAGTTCCACTTTCCTCCCACTCAATTCTTTCGAGAGAAACTCCTTCTCTAGAAAGGACCCGTTCTTGGCAACGAAGATCTTGCCCTCGGATCTGAGGTAGAAGGTATACCCAATAGTTTCCTTAGGGTATCCTATGAAGACGCATTTTTCCGACTTGGGTTCGAGCTTTTCAGGTTGAAGTTTCTTGACATAAGCATCGCATCCCCAAACTTTTAGAAACGACAGCTTAGGTTTCTTCCCAAACCATAATTCATACGGTGTCGTCTCAACGGATTTAGACGGTGCCCTATTTAAAGTGAATGCGGCAGTCTCTAAAGCATAACCCCAAAACGAGAGCGGTAAATCGGTAAGAGACATCATAGATCGCACCATATCCAATAGAGTGCGATTACGACGTTCGGACACACCATTTCTCTGAGGTGTTCCAGGCGGCGTGAGTTGTGAAACTATTCCACATTTCCTTAAGTGTGCACCAAACTCGTGACTTAAATATTCTCCACCACGATCTGATCGTAAGAATTTTATTTTTCTGTCACGTTGATTCTCAACTTCACTCTGAAATTCCTTGAACTTTTCAAAGGTTTCAGACTTGTGTTTCATTAGGTAGACATACCCATATCTACTTAAATCATCAGTGAGAGTGAGAACATAACGATATCCTCCGCGAGCCTCAACACTCATTGGACCGCACACATCGGTATGTATGATTTCCAATAAGTTGGTTGCTCGCTCCATTGTTCCGGAGAACGGAGTCTTGGTCATCTTACCCATGAGGCATGGTTCGCACGTGTCAAATGATTCGTAATCAAGAGACTTCAAAAGTCCATCTGCATGGAGCTTCTTCATGCGCTTGACACCAATGTGACCAAGGCGGCAGTGCCACAAGTATGTGGGACTATCGTTATCAACTTTATATCTTTTGGTATTCACACTATGAACATGTGTAACATCATGTTCGAGATTCATCAAAAATAAACCATTGACCAGCGGGGCATGACCATAAAACATATTTCTCAAATAAACAGAACAACCATTATTCTCGGATTTAAATGAGTAGCCATCTTGAATTAAACGAGATCCAGATACAATGTTCATGCTCAAAGCTGGCACTAAATAACAATTATTGAGGTTTAAAACTAATCCGTAGGTAGATGCAGAGGTAGCGTGCCGACGGCGATCACATCGACCTTGGAACCATTCCCGATGTGCATCGTCACCTCATCCTTCGCCAGTCTCCGATTATTCCATAGTTCCTGTTTTGAGTTACAAATATGAGCAACCGCACCGGTATCAAATACCCAGGAGCTACTACGAGTACTGGTAAGGTACACATCAATTACATGTATATCACATATACCTTTGGCGTTGCCGGCCTTCTTGTCCGCTAAGTATTTGGGGCAGTTCCGCTTCCAGTGACCACTTCCCTTGCAATAAAAGCACTCAGTCTCGGGCTTGGGTCCATGCTTTGACTTCTTCCCAGTAACTGGTTTACCGGGCGCGGCAACTCCCTTGCCGTCCTTCTTGAAGTTCTTCTTACCCTTGCCCTTCTTGAACTTAGTGGTTTTATTCACCATCAACACTTGATGTTCTTTTCTGATCTCCCCTTCCGCTGATTTCAGCATTGGATATACCTCGGGAATGGTCTTTTCCATCCCCTGCATATTGTAGTTCATCACAAAGCTCTTGTAGCTTGGTGGAAGCGACTGGAGGATTCTGTCAATGACCGCGTCATCCGGGAGATTAACTCCCAGCTGAGACAAGCGGTTATGCAACCCAGACATTCTGAGTATGTGCTCACTAACAGAACTGTTCTCCTCCATTTTACAGCTGAAGAACTTGTCGGAGACATCATATCTCTCGACCCGGGCATGAGCTTGAAAAACCAGTTTCAGCTCGTCGAACATCTCGTATGCTCCATATTTATCAAAACGCTTTTGGAGACCCGGTTCTAAGCTGTAAAGCATGCCGCACTGAACGAGGGAGTAATCATCAGCACGTGATTGCCAAGCGTTCATAACGTCTTGGTTCTCTGGGATTGGTGCTTCACCTAGCGGTGCTTCTAAGACATAATCTTTCTTGGCTACTATGAGGATGATCCTCAGGTTCCGGACCCAGTCCGTATAGTTGCTGCCATCATCTTTCAGCTTGGTTTTCTCTAGGAACGCGTTGAAATTGAGGACAACGTTGGCCATTTGATCTACAAGACATAGTGTAAAGATTTTAGACTAAGTTCATGATAATTAAGTTCATCTAATCAAATTTTTAATGAACTCCCACTCAGATAGACATCCCTCTAGTCATCTAAGTGAAACATGATCCGAATTAAACTAGGCCGTGTCCGATCATCACGTGAGACGGACTAGTCAAGATCGGTGAACATCTCCATGTTGATCGTATCTTCTATACGACTCATGCTCGACCTTTCGGTCCTCCGTGTTCCGAGGCCATGTCTGTACATGCTAGGCTCGTCAAGTCAACCTAAGTGTATTGCGTGTGTTCCGAGGCCATGTCTGTACATGCTAGGCTCGTCAACACTCGTTGTATTCGAACGTTAGAATCTATCACACCCGATCATCACGTGGTGCTTCGAAACAACGAACCTTCGCAACGGTGCACAGTTAGGGTGAACACTTTCTTGAAATTATTATAAGGGATCATCTTACTTACTACCGTCGTTCTAAGCAAATAAGATGCAAAAACATGATAAACATCACATGCAATCAAATAGTGACATGATATGGCCAATATCATCATGCTCCTTTGATCTCCATCTTCAGGGCACCATGATCATCTTCGTCACCGGCATGACACCATGATCTCCATCATCATGATCTCCATCATTGTGTCTTCATGAAGTCGTCACGCCAATGATTACTTCTACTTCTATGGCTAACGCGTTTAGCAACAAAGTAAAGTAATTTACATGGCGTTATTCAATGACACGCGGGTCATGCAAAATAATAAAGACAACTCCTATGGCTCCTGCCGGTTGTCATACTCATCGACATGCAAGTCGTGATTCCTATTACAAGAATATGATCAATCTCATACATCACATATATCATTCATCACATCTTCTGGCCATGTCACATCACATAGCACTTGCTGCAAAAACAAGTTAGACGTCCTCTAATTGTTGTTGCAAGTTTTTACGTGGTTTGTAGGTTTCTAGCAAGAACGTTTTCTTACCTACGTATGACCACAACGTGATTTGCCAATTTCTATTTACCCTTCATAAGGACCCTTTTCATCGAATCCGTTCCGAACTAAGTAGGAGAGACAGACACCCGCTAGCCACCTTATGTAACTAGTGCATGTCAATCGGTGGAACCTGTCTCACGTAAGCGTACGTGTAAGGTCGGTCCGGGCCGCTTCATCCTACAATGCCACCGAAACAAGAAACGACTAGTAGCGGCAAGAAGAATTGGCAACATCAATGCCCACAACTTCTTTGTGTTCTACTCGTGCATAGTAACTACGCATAGGCCTGGCTCATGATGCCACTGTTGGGAATCGTAGCATAATTTAAAATTTTCCTACGCTCACCAAGATGCATCTATGGAGTCTACTAGCAACGAGGGGAAAGGAGTGCATCTACATACCCTTGTAGATCGCGAGCGGAAGCGTTCCAATGAACGTGGATGACGGAGTCGTACTCGCCGTGATCCAAATCACCGATGACCGAGTGCCGAACGGACGGCAGCTCCACGTTCAACACACGTACGGTGCAGCGACGTCTCCTCCTTCTTGATCCAGCAAGGGGGAAGGAGAGGTTGATGGAGATCCAGCAGCACGACGGCGTGGTGGTGGATGTAGCGGGTCTCCGGCAGGGCTTCGTCGAGCTTCTACGAGAGAGAGAGAGAGAGAGGTGTTGCAGGGGAGGAGGGAGGTGCCCAAGGCTGTGTGTTGCTGCCCTCCCTCCCCCCCCCCCTTTATATAGGCCCCCTGGGGGGCGCCGGCCCAGGGAGATGAGATCTCCAAGGGGGGGCGGCGGCCAAAGGGGGGAAGGGGTGCCTTGCCCCCCAAGGCAAGGGGGAAGCTCCCCCCCCCAGGGTTCCCAACCCTAGGCGCATGGGGGGAGGCCCAAGGGGGGCGCCCCAGCCCACTAAGGGCTGGTTCCCTTCCACTTCCAGCCCACGGGGCCCTCCGGGATAGGTGGCCCCACCCGGTGGACCCCCGAGACCCTTCCGGTGGTCCCGGTACAATACCAGTAACCCCCGAAACTTTCCCGGTGGCCGAAACTTGACTTCCTATATATAATTCTTCACCTCCGGACCATTCCGGAACCTCTCGTGACGTCCGGGATCTCATCCGGGACTCCGAACAACTTTCGGGTTTCCGCATACATATATCTCTACAACCCTAGCGTCACCGAACCTTAAGTGTGTAGACCCTACGGGTTCGGGAGACATGCAGACATGACCGAGACGCCTCTCCGGTCAATAACCAACAGAGGGATCTGGATACCCATGTTGGCTCCCACATGTTCCACGATGATCTCATCGGATGAACCACGGTGTCGAGGATTCAATCAATCCGTATGCAATTCCCTTTGTCAATCGGTATGTTACTTGCCCGAGATTCGATCGTCGGTATCCCAATATCTTGTTCAATCTCGTTACCAGCAAGTCTCTTTACTCGTACCGCAATGCATGATCCCGTGACTAACGCCTTAGTCACATTGAGCTCATTATGATGATGCATTACCGAGTGGGCCCAGAGATACCTCTCCGTCACACGGAGTGACAAATCCCAGTCTCGATCTGTGCCAACCCAACAGACACTTTCGGAGATACCCGTAGTGCACCTTTATAGTCACCCAGTTACGTTGTGACGTTTGGCACACCCAAAGCACTCCTACGGTATCCGGGAGTTGCATGATCTCATGGTCTAAGGAAAAGATACTTGACATTGGAAAAGCTCTAGCAAACGAAACTACACGATCTTTTATGCTATGCTTAGGATTGGGTCTTGTCCATCACATCATTCTCCTAATGATGTGATCCCATTATCAATGACATCCAATGTCCATAGTCAGGAAACCATGACTATCTGTTGATCAACGAGCTAGTCAACTAGAGGCTTACTAGGGACACGTTGTGGTCTATGTATTCACACATGTATTACGATTTCCGGACAATACAATTATAGCATGAATAATAGACAATTACCATGAATAAAGAAATATAATAATAACCATTTATTACTGCCTCTAGGGCATATTTCCAACACATCTTGCTTGTTCTTGAATATCCACTTGGTTCCAATGGCATTATGATTCCCCGTTGGCCTTGGCACCAATCTCCACACCTTGTTGTACTCGAAGTTGTTGAGTTCTTGTTGCATGGCATTAAGCCAATCCTAATCTTCAAGCACCTCATAGACCTTTTGGGGTTCAACACAAGATACAAACGCGTGATGTTCACAATAGTTTGCCAATTGTCTACGAGTGCCTACCCCCTTTCGAATGCTTCCAAGCACATTCGTCATGAGATGACCCTTGGTAGAGAGCTTGGATGCAATCTTGGCGGCACGACGCTCCAATTCCTCCTCAGGGGTGAGTTGAGGAGCGGAAACTTGATCATCTTGAGCGTTGTCTTGAGCTTGTTCTTGATCTTGAGGTTACTCTTGATCTTGAACTTGCTCGGAGGAGCGAACTTGACCTTGGGCATCACTTGGTGGTTCACCACCATCTTGAGGTTGATCTTGCCCTTGATCTTGTTCATTTGGTTTAGGGCCTTCACTTTGTTCTTCGGAAGCGTGTGGGTCTTGGGTTGGTGATGGTTCCACTTGAGTGGAACATTGTCCTTCTCCTTCAGCCACAAGGGGTTCCTCAATGGGTAGGATATGACCAACACCCATTCTTCTTATGGCTTGGGGAGGAATTTCATCACCTACATCACAAGTACCACTTTGCTCCATTTGGGAGCCATTATTCTCATCAAACTCCATGTTACACGTCTCCTCAATAAGTCTCGTGGACTTATTGAGGACACGGTAAGCATGAGAGTTTGTAGCATAACCAACAAATATGCCCTCATGAGCTCTAGCCTCAAATTTAGACAAACGAACACCTTTCTTGAGAATGAAACACTTACACCTGAACACCCAAAAGTACTTGAGGTTGGGCTTGTTACCGGTGAGAATCGCGTATGGAGTTTTGTTCAAGCCTTTGCGGAGATAGAGCCGATTGGATGCATGACACGCGGTGTTGATGGCTTCGGCCCAAAATTTGTATGGAGACTTGAACTCCGCCATCATGGTCCTTGCCGCATCCATCAACGTCCGGTTCTTCCTCTCCGCTACACCATTTTGTTGAGGGGTGTAAGGTGTGGAATATTGATGCTTGATCCCCTCATCACTAAGGAACTCATCAAAGGTGTAGTTCTTGAACTCGGTGCCGTTGTCACTTCTTATCGTCAAGATCTTTGCATTGTGTTGGCGTTGAGCTTCATTTGCAAAATCAATGACGGTTTGTTGGGTCTCACTCTTCCTCTTGAAGAAATATACCCAAGTGTATCTTGAATAATCATCCACAATCACCAAGCAATACTTTCTACCCCCAAGACTATCAAAGGATGGAGGCCCAAAGAGATCCAAGTGAAGGAGCTCCAAAGGCCACTTCGAGTAAATAATAGTCGTGGGAGGGTGAGCCTTCTCATGTAGCTTTCCTTCGATACAAGCACTGCAAGCACGATCTTTGGCAAAACTAACATTTGTTAGTCCACGGACATGGTCCCCCTTGAGAAGACTTTGCAAAGATCTCATATTGACATGGGCTAAACGACGATGCCAAAGCCATCCCACGTCAACTTTAGCCATTAGGCATGTCGCGGTCTTAGTGGGTCGCTCCAAGAAGTTAATCACATAGAGACCGTTCTCGACATGCCCAACAAAGGCTACTTTAAGAGTCTTGCTCCACAAGAGGGCCATGGTATCAATATCAAAGAAAGTAGCAAAGCCCATAAGTGCAAGTTGACAAACGGAAAGTAAATTGTATGCAAGGGACTCAACAAGCATGACTTTCTCGATCATGAGATCATGAGAAATGACAACCTTGCCAAGACCCAATACCTTAGAAGACGAGGCATAACCCCACTCGACATTGGTGGGCATAGATGGAATCTTGTGCACGTCCACCACCAAGTCCTTGCTTCCGGTCATATGATTAGTAGCTCCACTATCGAGCAACCATGATCCCCCACCGGAAGCAAACACCTACAAGAGATCAATGCTTGGATTTAGGTACCCATTTTGTAATGGGTCCTTTGATGTTAGTGGCAAGGGTCTTAGGAACCCAAATAGACCATTCAATGTACTCATAAGGAGAACAAACAAATTTAGCATAAACATGTCCATCACTAGCACGGCATAACACATAGGAAGGGTTAAAGTCGTCGGCTTTGTTGGAAGGGGTGGCATTGCCTTTCTTGACACCACCACCCTTCACATTGTTCTTCTTCTCCTTAGAAGCACCCTCTCCCTCTTTCACAAAAGTTTGCTTGAGAGGAGGAGGTCGTTTGGTCTTGTCATTCTTCTTCTTGTTCTTGGACTTGGGTGCGAACCCAATCCCTTCCTTGGCCACAACTTCCTTTTGATTGCTCAAAAGGTCGTTGAGGTTCTTCTCACCTTGTATGCAGGACACAAGGCCTTTCTCAAGTTGCTCCTTCAACTTTGCATTCTCCTCAACAAGATGCACATGCTCACAACAAGCGTTAGTAGCATTTGCATTATCAATTAAAACCATATGAGGAAAAGTGGCTTTCTCCTTGGTTAGCTTCACTTGGAGTTGATCATGAGACTCTTTAAGACTCGCATGAGTACCCTTCAAGGCCTTGTGAGCCTTGTCGAGTATATCAAACTCCTCCATGAGTCTAGCAAGATCAATCCCAAGTTTGGCCTTCTCGGAATTTAGCACACGAGATACAACAAGAGCATGATCAAGATCTTTCTTTAATTTAGCATGATCATCGTTGTATGACTCCTCAAGAGCCAAACGATGACCACGCTCTTCCTCAAGAGCGTTAGAGAGATCCGATATCTCATCGGCATAGTCACGACTATGCCCCTCCATCTTAGAGATGGTTTCTTCGTGAGCCTCGATCGTGTCATTGGCTTCACCAAGTTGTTCCAAGAGAGCAACGAAGTGCTTCTTGGATTTACCCTTGAGCTTACTCATAAAAGTCTCAAATTCATTTTCCTCCACATTAGACCCCTCATGTTCATCAATGCAATATGTCAAAGAAGGATTAGTAATGATGGTAGTTTTAATGTTGGGGGTTACCTTGTTGGTGGCTTTAGCCATGAGGCACTTGGCGGTGATGTTCTCATTGGGTGAGTCGAAGAGAGACACCCGTGGAGTTGTCGCAATGGCAACGGAGGCCATGGCAACTGACTCACCATCTTCATCATCATCATCCTCATTGTACTCTTCTTGTGCCACCAACCCCTTGGGAGGAGTCTTCTTGGTGAAGTTGCTCTTGTTTGGGAAAGACTTGGCCTTGTCTTTTCGGATGAGCTTGCCACCATTGTCTTCCCTCTTCTCATATGGGCACTCCGAAACAAAGTGGCTCACATTGCCACAATTATACCAAGTCCTCACTCATTGCTTGCCCTTCGCACCACTTGAGTTGTTCTTGTTGAAGTTGGGCCTCGTGTTTTTCTTGCTCCAAAATTGCCTTGAAGCGAGAGCCATGTGCTCATGATAAGCATATTTTGTATCTTCGGGATTGCTCTCCTCTTCTTCCTCCTCATCCTCTTCTTCCACACTAACTTTGGCCTTCAAAGCAAGGTTGGGCTTCTTAGCTCTTTGAGAGCGCAACACCGCATTGTCGGCGGTCTTGTCCAAGATCCTCATTGCCACAAACTCATCTAACACTTCACTTGAGGACAAGGTGTAGAAGTCCGGCCTTTGACGGATGACGGAGGACATGGCCTTGTGGTAAGGCATCATGGCCTTGAGAAACTTGCGCTTGATCCAATTTTCATCTGTATCCTTGCTCCCATGATCTCGGAGTGAGACCGCGAGAGTGGTTAACCTCCGGTAAAGCTCATGAGGTTCTTCATCTTCATTCATTGCAAACTCATCGGCTTCATCTTGCACCACTTCATAGTTGGAGCATTGAATGCTTGCGCTTCCCTTGTAAAGAGAGACAACATGGTGCCATGCTTCCTTGGCCATGGTGAAAGGTCGGAGATGTGCAAGATCTTCGGAAGGAATTGCATCTTGGATGATGAAGAGAGTATTCTCGTTGAATTGATGATCCGCAGCTTCTCTAGGGGTGAAGTTTCTTGGGTCATGAGGATAAAAATCTTGCTCAATGATTCTCCAAAGGTTAGTATTAACATGATTTAAATGACGTTTAAAGCAATATACCCAAGCATCAAAGTCCTCATTTTTCACAATCTTAGGGGGAGGACCGGCATGATTCAAATGAGTGGAAGGAATCAGTCCACCATAAGTAAGCGGAGGTTCCACATGGGCAAAGATGCCATTTCCACTTCAACCACTAGATAAAGGAACTTTGTCATTAGTAGCTTCCCCCTTGTCGGAGTTAGCATCCGTCACCTTATTAGTGGAATCGACCACTTCCAACGGTGCGGTGGATAATTTAAGACCATCAAGAAAGTTCTTAAGCATGCCTTTTACCTCGGCCGTCATGGAAGTTTTCAATGTGTCCAAAGCCACATTGAACTCCTCGCGTGAGACCGAGGTTCCCCCATCGGCCGTAGACGAGGACGGAATCACACCGGGGTGCTCCTCCTCACCGTCTACGGAGTCAACCATACTCTTCGGACGGTAAAGTCCTTAATAAAGAGATGAGGCTCTGATACCAATTGAAAGGATTGATATAGTTGACTAGAGGGGGGTGAATAGGCAACTAACAATTTTTAACTTTTCTTTACCAATTTAAACTTTGCATCAAAGTAGGTTGTCTAGATATGCAACTAGGTGAGCAACCTATATGATGCAACAACAACAAGCACAAAAGCAAGCAAGGGATACCACACAATATAAGCTTGCACAAGTAAAGGTACGAGATAACCAAGAGTGGAGCCGATGAAGACGAGGATGTGTTACCGAAGTTCCTTCCTTTTGAAGGGAAGTACGTCTCCGTTGGAGCGGTGTGGAGGCACAATGCTCCCCAAGAAGCCACTAGGGCCACCGTATTCTCCTCATGCCCTCACACAATGTGAGATGCCGTGATTCCACTATTGGTGCCCTTGGAGGCGGCGACCGGACCTTTACAAACAAGGTTGGGGCAATCTCCACAACTTAATTGGAGGCTCCCAACAACACCACGAAGCTTCACCATAATGGAACATGGCTCCGCGGTGACCTCAACCGTCTAGGGTGCTCAAACACCCCAGATTAACAAGATCCGCAAGGGATTAGTGGGGGGAATCAAATTTCTCTTGGTGGAAGTGTAGATCGTGGCCTTCTCAACCAATCCCTAGAAAATCAACAAGTTTGATTGGCTAGGGAGAGAGATCGGGCAAAAATGGAGCTTAGAGCAACAATGGAGCTTGGGGGTGGAAGAGGTGGTCAAGTCGGAGAAGAAGACTCCCCTTATATAGTGATAGAACAAAACCAACCGTTATCCACTTACTCAGCCCGTGACGAGCGGTACTACCGCGCTCGACTAGCGGTACTACCGCACGAGCACACGGTACTACCGCAAGGCCCTGCGGAACTACCGCTGCCGCGGCAGGATCTAGCCCAGGCCTGTAGCATAGGAGCCGAGGGCGGTAGTGCCGCTGGCGCGATACTACCGCTCCCCCTTGCGGTACTACCGCAAGGCAGGGTTGGTCTAGACTGGGAAGACACGGACATATAAAAATACATCTGTGGCTACTTCCGCTGAGTTCCGATCTATGCAAAAATCCGACACGGTACTACCGCAAGCCTGGAGCGGTACTACCGCGTAGGGCGCGGATGTAAAAAATTACATCCGCCCCTACTTCCGCTCATGCTGCTGTGCCTGGCCAGAGCTCACGGTACTACCGCGCCCATGGCGCGGTACTGCCATATGGGGTGCGGATGTAAAAAATTACATCCGCCCCTACAACCGCTCAAGCAGTTGAGCCTGGCCTGAGCCCACGGTACTACCGCTCCCAAGGAGCGGTACTACCGTGCCTGAGGCCGGTACTACCGCAAGGGCCTGCGGTACTACCGCTCCGAAGAGCAGTACTACCGCATGCCCCAGTCCAGCAACACTAGGAGTCCTTCATTTTGCAGAGACACGGAGAAACGGAGGGTGCCCCAAAGAGCCAAAGGAAAGGTGGTGCAAAAAGGAACAGACGTGTACGAGTTGATTCCACCCAAACGTTTCCAATGCGGACCCCCTCTTAATAGTACGGCTTTCCTACGACTCAAATCCACCGAAAAGAAACATAGAGAAACGCCGTCTTCAGTAGTCTTCGAGGGGCACCAAATCGTCTTGTGCCTAATCATGATATGTCTGAAATGCTCAAGCACACGATTAGTCGGCAAAAGCATTATCATCAATCACCAAAACAACTAAGGGATAAAAATACCCTTACACCGCTGTTGCCCGGACTAGTCCTAGGGTTTCCCCCGGTACGCGGGGGGCAGTGGGGGGAGGGGTGTACCCGACGCCCTTCATGAAGGTCCGGCGGCACCCACAGGCGTCGCCGCATCGGGGCCGGACGAGCCGCCAGAGATTTCTCCCAACCCAAACCCCCACCACCACCCCAGACGAATCATAGTGCACCGCCCATCACGCCGCCCATCAACATGTGCCACCACGGTCACCGAATCAACTTCGCCATCTCCCAGAGGTCACCGACACGAGACCTGGAGGCCGGGAGAAGAGATACTGGCCTCGGGGGCATCCGCAACATCGCCGACGTGAGGGGACAACCACCATCACCGCGGGGCCAACCGGACGCACGGACAAGGGGCTTACCAGGCGCTGAGGCCCGGCCGGACCCAAAAGGGTCCGCACAAGCCCTGCCGTCACGCTGCAGCTCGCCGGCCGACGAAGCCGCCACCGCCCGCAGACCACCGCCTCTTCGCCACCAACCAGGGAGCAGCGTCGCCGCGCACCGAGTCGCCGGCCCGCCCTAGCCCAAATGGAGCCCGAACGGGCCCAGATCTGGGCCCCGTGGGTGCTGCCGGCCACCAGCACCGCCACGCCGCCCCGCGGCCAACGGCTGCACCGCCGCACCAAGGACCACGCAGCTCGCCGGACTCCCACCGCCGAACCACACCGCAGCTGGCCGAGCTGCACCACCGCCATCGGGAGGCCCCCCCCCATGAGCGAGCGGGGAAGGAACGGCCCGCCGCCGCCAGCGCCGCGCGGGAAAGGCCCGGCGGACCCAGCCGACGGCGGCGGGGAGGGAGATGGACGGGGAGGGGGCCGGAGGAGAGGAGCAGTAGGGGCTCGCCCCCCGCGGGGGGG
>NC_057808.1:40410570-40416022 GCF_018294505.1 Triticum aestivum | reverse complement strand
GCGGGAGCCGCTCGCCTCTCTTAGTCCTTTTTCCAGCGCCTTCGGATTTTACTGTTCACCCAAGCTCATTTGAGCTCGAGCTAAAAAACACCATGTCCCTATGCTTGGTACTTCATTGAAGACCCCACAAGTATAGGGGATCGAAACAGTCTTTGAGGGAAGTATTTCACCCAAATTTATTGATTCGACACAAGGGGAGCCAAAGAATATTTATAAGCCTTAGCAGTTCAGTTGTCAATTCAACCACACCTGTGAATCACTTGCAGCAGTTTATTAGTAGCACAATAATATGATAGCAATGATAGCAATAGTAACGGTACAAGTAGCACTTTTGTAGCAAGTAGAGTAACTTGAGCAAAGGCAATTGTATTAAAGCGTAGGCATGGAGTAGCGATGGATGTTTAGATGAGATTCAGCATGTAACTGCCACAACCTAGAGCGATACATGACACGTCTCCAATGTATCTATAATTTTTGATTGCTTCATGCTATTATAATATACCAAGGGGGCTTGATAATTTTCATGTGAAGCAGGATAGCAGTGTTTAAACAAAATCAAGTGCAACACTTGGAGGTAACATTTGGCGTTTGACTTGTTTTTTTTTTTTTGCACAGTTCAAAATGCTTAAGCTTTCCCCTAAAATTGCAGGTAGCATTTGAGTGTCACAATGAACACATTCATGTTTTTTCAAATTCTTTTGACATTTGCAAAAAGCATTTTTGGTGCGCGGGAGCATATACTCCCAAGAGCCGAATTGGATTTCCGGTGCTTTTGTAGAATAATTTGTTAAGTTTCCTTGTTTTGTTTCATGATATGGCAAGTTTACTTCTAATGCATGGCCATTTTGTGGAAGTTCATGTATGACATTTTCTGGTATTATAAGCGTTTTGTTCCAAAAGACATCCAACCAATTGGTTGTTTGTAGTTCTCTTGTGATTGCAGCGACACTGCCGTCAACAGTATTATCATTATTTGGGACACAAGATTCTCTAATTTCTGTCACATGATTTTTTGTATAATTTTGCCTTCATTGTTTAGACATGTATATAATTTTTACTAAAATTAGGCCATGGATGGTATCCATGTATTGTAACTATGGCAAGTTTATATGTTTGCCGATGGCAACTTTTTATATGTTTTTAGCTATTTTCTCTAGTTGGGCGCAAAATTCCAAGTTTTTAGGCCTGCTAGTGTGTCCCAGTGAAAATTGAGCTTTTTGTGGGGCAAAACTAGCACGATCACGTTGATGGGCTGGGGTTTAGATCCGACGTTTCGTTCAGTCGTAAAATTTGACGCTTGGTCGGAACTGGAGTCAAAATTAAATGCATACTTAAATTAAGGGCGCTGGCGAGGTTGAATAGTTGACTAGAAGCTGATTTCGTGGAATCTCAAGGCTCTAAATAAAAAAGATACCCGGATGCATGGTTATGCATATGAATATGAAGTGAAAAGATGGAAGTCGAATCTGCCGTAAGCTTGCGCCATTGACGTACTCTCGATTTATTTAGTTTTTTTTAAGTGGAAAGGTTCATCCCTGAATTATTTCTACCTTTTTTTTGCTTTGGAGAGAAATGGTAGACTGGCTCTCGATTACATCATCAGCGAGACTCGTGGTGGAGGACGCAGGAGCATAGAAAAAGTAGTAGTACGTAGTACGACCTTAGAAGAATTATTAGCTTTTGAAATATTATTAGTAGCTTTGGAGAAACATGCATGATGAGATGTTGGACTGCACCATGGCTAAGCCGCACTACTACATGCACATTTTACATGAAGAAAAAGGCTTTGCTTATCCTTGGGCCCTGCGATTTCGATAAGGCCTAGACCGAGATCGATCTACAGCCTCAGCTAGTACTAGTACGGAGAGCGGTAGTACTAGTGCTGTAGCAGCAGCAGCATCAGCGCAAGCAAGAGGGACGGACAGCTCTGGTTTTGCTCTCTTGTGATGATGATTGCCATCCGTGACCGCGAGAAGCTCCAACTTCCAAGGCGGGCCTGCACTGGGAGGGCGTTTTCGGTGGAACCCATGGGCATGGTGGTGCAGGGTTATTTTCACAGCCGCAAGCTTTCTATCCTGGCCTTTGGAGATCGGGGAGCCAGCCACATGTTTTCTTTCTTTCTTGTCTGACAGATATATAGATGCAGTAATAAACTGTCCATCTCTTTGGTCTCTTTCGTTCTTTGTACGTCTTGTTGGACTCATGTGTTGCGTGACGAGCAGCCGCCTGCCTCTGCCTCTGCCTGCATGATTGTTACGTAGTGGCATTGTTTTTTGAAACGCCAGCATCAGGATGCAGATGAATGATTCATGAGGTGCAGTCAGTCGTAGCATTAGTGTTGCACACTCATCAGCAACTCGCACTCTATCGCTTGCCCTTTTGTGGCTCCGATGGGCACGTAGCATTCTGTGCTGGACTGGGGTGCGTAGGAAATTAATGGCTGTGGGCGGGCGGCTCTGTTTTGTTAATTGGAGTTTTTGTTCCGGTGAGCGAGCGAGCGTACGAGCCGGGGAGGGGCAGGTCCAATTAAAAGGCTTTGTTCGTAGCGGCCAAAGGGAGAGAAGGGCACGTCTCCCTCTCTCTCCTCGCATTCATATTCATGCGCGACCAAGCTTTGTTCAAAAACAAAAACCCAAAAAACAGACCAAGCCGGATAGATATGTGCACGGTGGGGTTGGGGATGCGTCTCTCTTGATATGTGCCGGGCCTCGTGCTTTGTCGGGTCAAAATTAAGTCAGCCGGCGGCCGTGCGGTTGGCGGACGGAAACGGGGAATGTAAAACGAGATGCATGTGTGCCCTTTCCCTCCCAATCCCCATGCACCTCCCTTGGCCAAGGGAAGGGAAGGGAGAGGAACCTACAAGGCTTGTCCTCGACCGATCTCGGCTCCACGCCGGACGGATGGTGCAGCAGCAGCAGTACGTTTGGGTAGGCTCCACGCTCGTGTACCGGCCACGTGGGAGAGGCAGCTACGGTTTTGTCGCCAAGGACCATGCACTCACTGCACCATACGACTTCTTTTTTTTTTTTGCGGGAAACGACCATACGTCCTTTTTACATCGAAATGAAAAGCACCAACCATGTTGATGTTGGTTGATGGTCAAAGAAAGAAACCGCACGTAGGAGTAGAAATGAAACCGCCAAAATTGAAGCAGAGACGGCAGGATAACATTAAACAAATCGTATGCAACGCCGAACAAGGCGGTATGGCAACCATACGTACGTACGTACTCGCGTCATTTGTTGCGTATACATGCATGCGGTTCATCCTTGGTTCGTCCGTTTCTGCAGAAACCCCGTTATTTGCTGCGTGTATGGACGGACGGCTTGCCGACCGATGGGTTCATGCACGTAGGTGTCATCTCACAGCTTTAATTGTTTCTACTAGGTGCTGTATGTACGTTCCACGTCGACGCCACGTCGTCACCATACCGTGCCCGTGCAGCGGTGCTGCATGGGCCGCCCGGCCGCCCGGATCAATTATTACCTTTTCTTTTTGTCTTTTTTGTCATATTATTGATCGATAGATCTTATTTCCTCCGTGATAATATAGTGGTGCAGCTCGCTGATCGCGATGGACCAAGCTTCAAGCACCTGTACGTACGCAACGAGCTATAGAATACAAGCAGGGTGCCAAATTGAACACCGGCACCGTCACAAATTCTTGTCAAGTTTTTTCTTCTCTCGACTGTTTGCGCTTCCACGCCCCGCGGCGTCAGCGTCAGCGTCAGCGCCAACGAACGCCACGCTGCGCCTTACATAGTGCGGTTACTACTCCTAGCTACGTCCTACGTAGGAGCCGGCTAGTAGCAGCGAAAAGAGAGGATTGCTCGCCGCACAGATTGCGGCCTTGACGCTAGCATTTGCGCGCCAAGTCGTTGGCTAGCAGTACGTGGATCTCATCTGCCTGCCTCTCGAGTCTCGACTCCCGCAACCGCAGCTCGCTCACTTAGCTACTTCTGTTTTCTCTCTGTTGTGAGTTGGAACCTAGCTAATTCTGTTGGGACACACATACATGGGGAGTGCCCCGCGCGGCCGTGATTGCTAGGGTAGAGACTAGAGAGTGAGCGTCGAGCGTGGAAATCTGCTGGCCTCCTCAAGGGCGATTTCACCCCTTTCCTGAGAGGGCTAGCAGGATGGGCTAGAGCGAGTAGTTAGTTAGTTTTTGGCGGCGTACGGGCGTGGAGTTCTGGCATGTAACAGCAACTCCAACCGGCCGACTCAAATGGACGGTGATTTTGTCCGGTTTTTTGTCTGTTTGGATCGGGCCGACGAACGCCCATGTCCGTTTTCGCGTTTAGGTCGGCGCTTGCGCCCAACGCTGGCCCAACCCGTTTTTTAGTTGGCGCGAAACAAATACTGCAAATATTTTGTAAATAAAAGACGTTAATTAAACATTAGCCACAATGGCCGGCGAGAGTCCACTTTGCATTAAGTAAAAACATTAAACAAACCTAAAAACTAGGAGGAGGCGCGCTGCCCTAGGCGTTCTCGTCGTCGTCATCGGTGCCGTGAGGTCGATGAGCATCGGCGCCGGGCTAGCCTAGGGGAACGCCGTCTCCCAGGCTGTGGCGACATCCTCCGCCGCTGGCCGTACCACCGCCGGCTGCTCTGCCGCACCGCGGGCATGGCGATCCTCCTCCTCCGCCTCGCGGCGCTGCTCATTCGCGTCGCGCTCCAGTTGCTCGAGCCGCTCGCCCTCACGGTGCTCCTCCGCCAGCCTGCGCTCCCGCCATTGCTCCCGGTAGATCTGCTCTTGCGCCGGTGTCGCCCCAAACCAGACGGGGGTGTGCTGACCCACTCGCGCATGTACCCATGCCATGTGTAGTGCTCGGTCTTGACGGGGGTCGGCGGCAGTTCGGTCTTGATGGGGGACGGCGGCATCAGCGGCGGCACAACGCAGTCGCCAGCAGCGGAGAGCGCCATGGCCTCCGACAGCCGCGCCTGCTACGCTGCCTCCTCCTCCTCTTCGCTTTCACGGAGGGCAGCCGCCAGCGCCGCCTGGTAGGCAGCCTCCGCCTCCTGGTCCGCGTTGCGAACGGCGGGGTGCCAGCCTCCACGTCGCGGACGCCGCACCGACTCTGCTCCTCGTGCTCCAACGCGAACCAGACCTCCCAATAGGTAGAGTCTGATGCGTAGGCGAGGTTGAGGCGTTGCTCCGGCATCAGCTGCCGCCGCCGGCGCCGCACCTCCTCCGCGTGCGCACGCGCTAACCGCGGCACCGTCGGCACTGGGATCCTCTCTGGATCCAAGTGCCAATCGTGTGGCAGCGTGACGTCGGGGTAGGGAAGGGGACGCGGTGCTCCAAGTGCCACTTCGCCTGGTGCACTGGGACGCTAATACGCTGGCGTGACCGGCGGGGAGACAATGACGGAGGCAAGGGGAGCGCGCAAAGGGCCGGCAGGGGCCTTGCCCTTGTTCTTGCCGGAGAAGAAACCCATGGTGGCTATGTT
>NC_057808.1:40401465-40410348 GCF_018294505.1 Triticum aestivum | reverse complement strand
GACGCGTGGGCCCACGACTGTCCCGCGTTATTAATAAAGACGCGGGAGATAGTTGACCGGCTGTCAAGCGGGGACGCGGCAGGCATAGAGAGGATGCGCGGCACTTTATCCCCTCTTCTTCTTTAATATACCATACGCACACCTGTGCGTATTCTAGAAATAAAATTAGGTCTCAGTGTCGGATCCTATTCCTATAGCTATTACGGACGGAACTTTAACCACAGTGCCCGCACGCAGACTTGTCCCCAGCAGAGGGTCAGCGACGGCACTTGGGAGCCACATCCACTCATAATAGTACTATAATTGCGACATTTAGCTAGATAACCTCTGGTGTTTTTAGACCGCCCGTTGATTAATAGTATAAGCTTCCAACTGTTACTGTTTGCGGCGCACAATTATTCAGCCGGTATTTTCAGAGTTTGGCGAAAAGGGCGCCGAGTTGACTAGGATATGCGGAGATTTGACATACCCGTTTGTCCATGTCGCCAGCTTTTACGACACACGTATCTTATCCATCTCGTCGATCGATCGTCTAATTAGGCGCGGTAATTCGCTCGCCTTGTTGCCTAGGCTAAGCTTAGCATAGCTAGGGTTTGGCAAATTAAACACGTCGGATGGATGGGTGAGACATGAGATCCAGTCGTGATATCTGAAGGTCGGCTGTCATGTACCTCCGTCAGGTAATTTTATTTATATCTGCACACCTGACTGACTTGACGGCCTGCCTAGCTTGCTAGCCGCTAGCTTATTATCACACTATTTGCCTGCCCTCCTCTTCTTGATCCAGATGGTGTTTGTGTCTCGTCTCGGTCACCTCATGCCTCATCCCATGTGTGTGATTTTCATTATCAGGGAGTAGTGACCAAAGTGCACGTACATGATTATCCCAACTGCAACTTTTATTGATCTAATGTGTTTATTATAGTCTGATGGATGTGGCGTCAACTCATACGTGACACGTTTCAGCACAATGCTTCGTGTTCGTGACCTGTTTGTACCGCACCATGTTTTGGGTATGTTTTTTTTTACAGCAATAACATTTTATTCCTCAAATGATGCACAAGTAGTTTACAATAACATGAGAAATAAAGTTAACGCAAAAAGTATGTTGCCGCAACACCGTCCCCTCCAATAAAATTCTGTTCACTAATTTGGAAAAAGTTTGTAGCTTTGAAAAAACACCGGTGAATTTGGAAAAAAAATATGGATTCATAAAAGTTCATGGATTTCAAAGAAAAAAATCACGGCTTTGAAAGACATTCATGAATTTGAGAAAGGTACGCTTATTTCATGAATTCAGAAAAAAGTTCACAGATTTAAAAACAAAAAACAAAAATTAAAACGAAAAGGGATAAAACAGAAATGAGACAAATATGAAAAAGAAAACAAAAAAGGAATAAAAACCTAAGAAAAACAGGTCAAACAAATACATAGAAAACCCTAAGAAAACCGAGCAAACAAAACCGATGTAAGAAAAATAAAGACACAAGCCTAAAAACCAAGGTGAGGAGCTTAAATGGGCCGGCCCATGTAACTCTCTAGCTCAAAAATAATAAGTATCTATATCTCGGTCTCATTAGGCAACACGTTGGTCTAGGATTTCAGGATATATAATTATTCAGCCTCTCTCTCCTTGCAAGACAGGCATGGCGCCTTTTGCAGCAACCAGATACTTTGAGTGCCAAAATATTGAAAGCAAAATACTATCCTAATACAGATACCTTACATGCACAAGTTGGAAGTAGCCCATCCCAGATTTGGCGATGTGTGGTCGAGGACAGAGACTTTTTGCTGCAAGGCTTGATCAGGGTTGGTGACGGGAAGACAACCGAAATCTGGAACCAAAATTGTTTACCAATGGAGGCATCGATTCGTCCATATGCATGTCTCACACACGAGAGGCCGCATTTTGTCTCCAAACTTATGTATGAAACTAGAGCCTCATGGGATCGAACCAAGATAGCTCAAACCTTCCTACCGATCTATGCTGACAGAATTCTGAACATTCCCATCAGTACAATGCAGCAAGATGATTTTTGGGCATGGGGTCGTTAAAAGAAAGGAATTTTTTCTGTTAAGTCTGCATACCGCATGCTGATAACAGCCAAGATACAGAGAGAGGCATGGATAGAAGGAAATGGTGCTTCATACGATCTATCGGGGAGCAAAAGTCCTGGACCAAACCATGACATGTTGAAGTGCCATCGAAAGTAAGAGTCTTTCTCTGGCGACTAGCACAACATTATATTCCTACTGCCGACTTCCTCAACTACAGTAACATGTCAACTTCAAGCAACTGCCAAATATGCAACGCAGAGGGTTCCTAGTTCTACTCTTTGATTCAGTGCACACAAGCCCGTTGCATTTGGTCCTTAGCTAAAGATGACATGTTGCACCACATTCATAACACGGCAGAACCAATTGCCAGGAATTGGCTTTTCTCCATGTTTGGCTCCTTAACTCATTCCAGCTGACCAGGTTGGTTGTTACCATGTGGGCTATGTGGTATGCACGGCGGAAGTTGATCCATCAGGGAGAACACCAGAGTCCATCCAGTACCCATGTATTTATCAACAAGTTTATCGAGGAGCCGCAAATGTTAAACTGGTCGGGTCAGGGTCAGGGGAGATCGGTCGTAGGTCGTGCCCCGAGGTGGTTACCACCTGAAGCATGAGCGTCAAAAGTTAATGTTGACGGAGTGGTACCTCAGGATGGAACAAGAGGATCCTTTTAGTAAACTTGCACACAATTATTTGAGCATCATCCGAGATCATCATCGGTTTTGGTGGAAGGACTTAGCAACCCTGAAATCCTAGAGACTATGGCATGCCGGGAAGGACCGACGTTGGCAGCAGACTTAAATGTATACCATGTAAAGCTGGCCATCGATTGTAAAGGCTTAATCTATGATCTAGTGAGAGGATCTTTGCGAAACAATGCAACAATCATCAAGGAGATCAAACACCGCGCTCAAGCCTTTTGTTATTGTTCCTTCGTTCATGAAGGTTGTCTATCTAATGTGGAGGCACGTAGTTTAGCTAAACACACTCTTTCTCTGTCTCAATTAAGGGCGCACGTGTAGCTTTTCAATCCATGTGACCTAGTTGTAATTCCTACGTAACTTGTGTTAGATCAATATAAAGTGAGTGTGTTACCCCTAAAAAAATCACGCAACACACGTAGCACTCGCCTGGAGTCCCACGTGGACTGTTTTTATTCTTTTTCAGGCAATCGTTCGGTCCCAAGTGACCAGAACAGTAAGCCATTTATTTCCGTATATATTGTCGTTCTTTTTTAATCAATTTTTACGCCAAAAATGAACTCCTTTTCTTAAACTTGTGAGTTTTCCCTCTAAAAACATAAACACATATTGAGTATGAACAACTAGATTTCTAGGAAAGATCTTGAATTATACATAAACATATTTGGATAAAAAATACATTTCTCAAAATTATGAGATTTTTAACAAGTGTGAATATTTCGTAGAAATTTCATGAATATTAAAAATGTTTTCATTTTTATAATTAATGATTTGAAATGTGCAAATTATTTTTAGTAAAGAAACCAACAACGAATTAAAAATTGTCAATGTGTCATTGAAAAATATTAACATAGTTCAAACACTTTAATCATTTATTTAAGAAAAAATTAACATATTTTTAAAAGTAAATCCACCTCATATTCATAAAAATTCAACATTTATGATCACCGTAAAATAGAAAATATTCACGGAAAATTTATAGAAAATATTCGCCGTGTATTTAAAAAAGGCGCATTGCACATTAAAAATTGTTCAACATGTATTAAAAATTTATAGAGTTTGTTTAAAAACTGCTTATAGCGTAACAAATGATCTTGTATTTAAAACCCATTACACATGGATTTAAAAAAAAATGTTCGCATTGTGGCATGCAAATAACTTTTTTATTATTCATTAAAATTGTTCATATTGTATTTATATTTATTATTATGTATTAAAATTTTCATCATAAATAAAAAATTCTATAAATATTAATCAATTTAATAAATAAATGAAAGTAATAAAAATAATAATCATGTTTTTAGTTAAATTCATCATGTATGTATCAGAAGTCATTTATATTTTTCAAAAAAATAAAAAGGGAAAAAAATAAAAAATGGAACGTGAAAAGAAAAACTAAAGACAAGAAAACAGAAAAAAGCTTCAACAAATAAATAATACAAAGAATAAAATTAAAAGCAACCTAAACCTGTTGGTCAATAACCAAAAGGAAAAAAACACACAAATGTAGTGCCAATACATCCTTTGTCAAAACTATTTGCATGGCCCACTACTTGGATGACAAATCTTTGGAGGCTTTCCGCGAAATCACTAATGAGGAGTACTCCTTTCAAAGATAACTCCCACCTCCCCAGATCGCGACAAAGTGGTGCCACATGTCGCACCATTGAGTTTCCCATTTTTCGTAGATCTATTTATTCAAAACGTTTTATCTCTAAAACCATGCGTCCAAATCTCGAACCGTTTTTACCGTCGAATTCCACGTGTCGGGGTCTTCAAAACAAGATCTCATGTCGATAGGTTTTGACGAACTTTTTTTTACAAAAAAACCCGAACGCAAACCGGGAGCATGTTTTTTTCCTTTCCGAAAGCCGTTTCCGAGAGGCACGCCATGCCTCTCGCGGAAGAAAAAAAACATTTTTTTTCGTTTTCAAGAGGCAAAGCCGTGCCTCTCATGGAAGCAAAACCGTGCCTCACTGCCTCTCACGGAAAAAAGAGAAAGCACGTTTTTTTCCGTGTTGAGAGGCACGGCCAGAAGCAAAACCGTGCCTCTCGTGGAAGCAAAACGTGCCTCTCAACGAAGAGAAAAAAAATAGAAAACACAATTTCTTCCGTTTCCGAGAGGCATGGCCTCAGAAGCAAACCCGTGCCTCTCGTGGAATAAAAACCGTGCCTCTCACGGGAAAAAAAGAGAATGTTTATTTTTCTGTTTTCGAGAGGCATGGTCGTGCCTCTCACGGAAGAAAAAAAGAAAAACGTTTATTTTTTCGTTTCTGAGAGGCACGGTCGTGCCTCTCACGGAAGAAAAAAAAGAAGAGAAACGCATTTTTTCGCGCATTTTTTCCTGATTTATTTTTGTTGAAAAGCTAGAAAAGACCGGTGACAAACTAAAAAGTAAAAAAAAAACATCTAAAAAACCGAAAACGCGTGCGGAAAAATAAAAAAATCCGAAGGAAGCGTCCAGAGCGCAACACGTGGCGGCGGTTGAGAGTGCGCCACTTGGCGCGCTTTCAGCCCACCCTCAAGTGATCATTGGGAGGCTCCTGAATGAGCGGTCGCCAACTAGTTGCTCCCGGCGATCACGGGATTCGTGAGCCCATTTTCTCTAGTGTATTTCTTAGCGCGAATGGGCCGGCCACAACTGTAGATGCTTAACGCGAGACCGAAGGAAGACTCGCTATATGTGAGACCTTTGCACCCTATGAGCTTGATACGAGATGGAGGGGAGCAACTAGTTGGCGAGCGCTCCTTCAGGAGCCTACCAACGATCACTTGGGGTGGGCTAGCAGCCGCCACGTCTCGCGCTCTGGGTGCTCATTGTGTATTTTTTTTTCCGCACGTGTTTTCGCTTTTTAGATGGTTTTCTTCAGTTGTTTTTCAATTTTCGGTTTGTTATCGGTCTATTTCTAGCTTTTCAACAAAAAAATTTCATGGAATTTCTTTTACGTGAAAAAACGTGTTTGTTCTTCCGTGTGAGGCACGGTTTTGCTTTCGCAAGGCCGTGCCTCTCGGAAACAAAAAATAACGTGTTTTATCTTTTTTGTTTCTGCCGTGATAGGCACGGTTTTGCTTCTGCGAGAGCATGGGTTCGCTTCCGCGAAAGACACGGCCGTGCCTCTCGGAAATGGAAAGAAAAATATATGCATTTTTTTTCTTTCATGAGATGCACGGTTTTGCTTTCACGAGAGGCACGACCGTGCCTCTCGGAAACAGAAAAATGCATTTTCTCTTTTTTTTCTTCCATGAGGCACGATTTTGCTTCTGCGAGAGGCACGGTCGTGCCTCTTTAAAACGAAGAAAACATATTTTATTTTTTATTTTTCTCGACGCGAGGAATCCAACGGTGAAAACGGTTCAAGATTTGGACACACGATTTTAGAGCTAAAACATTCTGAATAAACAGACTTACGAATAAAAGGGAAAGTATGTGTGCCACTTGTCGCAATCTGCGAGGTGGGATTTATCTTTCAAAGGAGTACTCCGCAATTAGTGATTTCAGTGATCGCCTGGATGCGGCGTTGCACTGCCAGCCACTCTTTCTTATCTTTTGTTTATTTTTTGTTTCCTTTGTTTATTTTTTGTTTTCACTCGCTTTTTTTCTTTTCTTTCTTATTTCTTCATTTTTCTTTGTTTTTCCCTCCTTCTCATTTGTTTTCCTTTGCTTACTCTCCAGATTTCATTGTTTTTCTATACACATTTCGATATATATCTAATAAAGTTTTCTAATAGACATTTAATATTTTTCAAGTACAAGATTAACATTGATTGAATACATGGTTAACATTTTTCCAATACAAATTTAACATGTGTTAAATGCTTGATTAACATTTTGCAAATACCATATTAACATTTTTAATACATGATCAACATTTCTTCAATACACGTTTAACATTTTTAAAATACCAGATGAACATTTTTTAATACATGGTCGTACTTTTTCAATACACATTTATTTATTTTTAAAATTCTTGATTAACATTTTTTAAATACAAGTTTAACATTGTTTCAATACATGGTCAACATTTTTTATACGGATTAAAGAAATTCAATACTTGATTAACATTTTTGGTATGGATTAAAAAAAATCAAAGCTTGATTAACAGTTCTCAAATACTAGATTAGCTTTTTTTTCAATACATGGTGAACATTTTTTCTATATACATTTAACATTCTTTCAAATTCTTGATTAACATTTTTTAATACAAGTTCAACAATTTTTATTATACGTAGTCAACATTTTTTATTTATACATTTAAACATTTTTCAAATGCTTTATTAACATTTGCTAAATTCAAGTTTAACATTTTTCCTTGAATACAAGGTCAACATTTTTCTATACACATTTAACGTTTTTGAAATGCTTGATTAACATTTTTCAAATGCTTGGAATAACAGTTTTTAAATACATAATCAAGTTTTTTCGCACGCATTATATATTTTTTGCATACATTTTTCGTATACATGAGAAACCCTTTCTCTATGTATATTTAACATTTTCGAAATGCTTGGTTAACTCTTTTTTTAATGTTTGATGTAAAATGTATGTTGTAATATATCTATTTATAGTATTTAACAAGTATAAGCAAATGGTAAAAAAATGAAATAAAAAACAAAAAAAACGTAAAAAAAACAAGGCAGTGGCCTTCCGCACACAGGCCTGCCCATGCGCTCGCGTGAATTCAGTGAGTGGTAAGGTTGCCTCACTAACTCAAGGTCGTCTTGCTTCAGACATCGTTACGAATGGGCCGGTTCAAGTAGCATGTTTAAGTTATTTTCCTTTTCTTCTCCGTTTTTAATAGGTCAGATTTTTATTTTGTTGATATTTTCGTAAACATTGTAAACACATTTTTTTAATGCTTAAATTTGATACAGAATTATGAAAAAATGAATTTGGATTGAACAAAAAATATTCTAGTTGTACCATGTCTGTCGGTCGAAGATGGCAACAAACAAGTGGAATCAACGGATGCTTTGGTACGTCTACCGCTTAGAGCACAAACCGTTGTGCTCCTCACTGCTCAAGAGACTTCTTTTGCTTTTGCCGGATTTATAGAGATATTACGGGTCCTTCATCAGAAATTCCCTCGTGCGGCCATTATCCATTTATACGAGAAGTGCCGATTGCAGTTCTGCCTAGCTCTTGCTTCGTGGCTTTTCAAGTCCGCCATCAAATCCCAGGGCTCAACCCTGGACATTTCATAGCTTATTTAAAAAAATTATAAGGAATTTGGAAAACAAAATGTTGATAGCATTTAAAAAACGTGTTGTGTTTTGAACAATGGCCACACGTTTTACGTGAAATTGTAGAAAAATGTTTATACAATATAAATAATAGCAGCGTAATTCAAAAGAATAATTGAAATTGTCACACATTTCAAAAATATGTCTGTGACATTTTTTTTGCAATTTTGGAAAATGTCCGGATAGTTTTAAAAAGAGTTTCATACCATGCAGAAATTTTTTTCAATGTGTAATTGGAAAATGTTTAACACACATTGAAAAAAATCTTCGAAACCATGAATTTAAAAAAATGTTAATAATATAGTTGAAAAATTGCTAAAAAATATATATAAATAATGCTCAAGAACATTGTATTCAAAATTAGACATCAAAACGTATATCTGAAAGATGTTATTTATGTATTTTACATGTTAAACATGTATACAAAATATTCATGATGTATATGAAAAATGTAAATGTGTATGAAAAACCAGACATGTGTTTTAAAATAAAAGAAAAAACACAGCAAAAAACAATGAAAACTGGTGAAAACAAAAGAAAAAACAAAGGAAAACAAGCGAAAAAAGGAAGAATACCGATGAAAAGTGGGAAACAGTGAAAAATTGATAAAGAAAATCTTAGAAAAAAAATCATCTATGATACCGGGCCGGCCCAGTAGCGGCACCACTGAGGCGAGACCGAGTTAAGGGCTAGTTTTTTTTTCTGTTCTGCTTAAAAAATAAGCCGCTCCTAAAATTTGTTGAGACTTCTAATTTAGTTAGCCTATAACTAGTCTAGAAACACCAATAAATAAGAGAGATGGCGTATGAAAAACGTTTATTTTTAAAAATTGCCAAAAAGAACTGGCCCTAAGTCTCGTAGAGGCCCTAGGCTGCTGTCAG